>NW_025725215.1:0-38501 GCF_021461395.2 Schistocerca americana
CTCTGGTGTCGACACGTGGTGCTCTGGGTTGTCGTGTGGTGCCCTTTGGCCGGTGGGGGTGGTTCGCGTGTGTCTCGTTCGCGCTCGGTATCTGGTCGTGGTCGTGCTGCTCCCCGTCTGTCGGCGGTTTTCGACGTCGTCTGTACGTTTTTGTTCGTTTGCGGCGTGCCTGCCGACGTCGTCCCGTCGCGACCTTTCAACCGAAAGTGTGGCGCCCGAAGGTGAACGAACGTAACCCTGACCTCGGCGCTTTACGCTGAGCCGAGCGAACCGAACCTAACCTGTGGTGTGGCGAGGTGAGCTCAGCCTGTGGAGCCCCTAACGTCTACGTAAAGGTAAGCTGTCCGGCTCACGCCTCACGTTTGAACGCTTTTTGAACCTACGTTTGACGCTTCTTAACCTAGCACTGACCCCTTAACCTAACGTGTAACCTAACCGAACCTAACCTAACCTAACCTAACCTAACCTAACCTAACCTCTGACGCCTGACGTGTTTGAATGCTTAACCTAAGTTTGACGCTTAACCTAACCCAAGTCCCCTTAACCTAACCCACGTCCACCTAACCTAACCTAACCTAACCTAGACGTGTACACGTAATGTGTAACGCGTAACGTGTAAGGTCGGCTGTCGTGTGTGCTGACGGCAGATTGGGTTGGTCTGTAGATTCGGATTGCGGTTTGCCTCGGTCGAGGGGTTGGGTCGGAAGCGGCGAGGGGCGGCGGCGCCTGTTGCGCAGGCGGCGTCCGTTTGCGGCGGGCAATTGTTGAGAAACGGCTGTGAATGTTGGCGGGCGAGAGGAGGAGGACGGCGCGCGATGTGGCCCGACGGCTGCGGGCCGATCGGGAAACGGCGGGAGGGCGACGGAAGGCGATGGGGCGGCGGAGGCGCGTTTGCACGGCCGTCATCGCCGCACGCCTCGGCTTGTGTGGCTGTGGCGCCGGCCGCGCTGGCCGGGCTGCCGCGGCGACGGTGTGGGAGTTTTGCCGAAGGTTTGGCCATTGTGGCGGGTCGTCGGCTGGGGCTGTGGGGGCGGCATTTGGGCGGGGGCGGCGATTCTCGGCGGGCCGACCCAGGCTGTAGCGCGCGGTAGCTGCAGTTTGGCCGTGGTTTGCGGCGCTGCCGTGGCGACTGGTTGGCGACTGTGGTGTGGCTGTGTGTAGCCCCATCCTCGGTGGTTTGAAAGGCGCGGGCGGTTGTGGCGCAGGTTTGGGGCTGCTCCGCACAGGCTGTCGGACGTTGGGCGGTAGCAAGCGCGGGAGGCGCGGCGCGGCGGCGCGCAGAGTGGCGGCCGCTCTCTCGGCCGTCCGCGCCCGCCCGCGACACTGGCTGGGCCCTTGTGATTCTCTGCTCTGCTGTGCTGTGCTTGCGTGCCTGCCGTCCCGCTCGCTCTCGCTCTCGCTCTCGCTGTGTGTTAGGCGCGTCGTCGAAATGGCAGATCAGGCGGCTACGAACGAGACTGCTGCGGCACCCGCCGCCACCGGCACTACGAAGAAGGCCAAGTCTGCGTCGTCTGCGAAGAAGCCGCGCGCCAAGCCTGCGCACCCGCGCACCTCTGAGATGGTGACGGCCGCCATCAAGAGTCTGAAGGAGCGCGGCGGGTCGTCGCTGCAGGCGATCAAGAAGTACATAGCCGCGCACTACAAGCTGGACGCGGAGAAGCTGGCGCCGTTTATCAAGAAGTACCTCAAGTCGGCCGTCGTGGCGGGCGAGCTGGTGCAGACGAAGGGGAAGGGCGCGTCCGGCTCGTTCAAGCTTGCCGGCGCCGGCGGCGGGGGGGCGGCCGAGGGCGGCAAGGCTCGTGCTGGCGGTGCCAAGAAGAAGCGCGCCGCTCCGGCCAGCAAGGAGAAGAAGGGCGCCCGTGCGGCCGGCGCAAAGAAGGCTGGTGGCGTGAAGGCGGCGACCGGTCGGAAGGCGGGCGCCGCCAAGAAGGCGTCTGCGGCGTCGGCCGCTCCCGCGGGTGCGAAGAAGGCGGCTGCGGCCAAGCCGGCCAAGGCCAAGTCGCCGTCGAAGGCGAAGAAGGCCGCCAAGGTTCCGACGAAGAAGCCGAAGGCGCCGCGCCCGAAGAAGGCGACGACGCCGTCTAAGGCGAAGGCTTCGCCCAAGAAGAAGAAGTAGAGTAGAGGAGAAAGAGATGGGAAAGGAAGGGTTTGGCGCTTGACTCCGTCGTCCCCACCGCCCGTCGTCGTCTAGTGGCGCGCAAGAGACGCGCGGCCCAAAACGGCCCTTCTCAGGGCCATCAAAGCACGTCGGGGAAGGTTTTGATTGTCGTGTTGCGTTTGGTGTGGGTGTGTGTCTGTCTGTCTGGCGTTTCTGTATGCCCGTGGGGATGCTGTTTGCGTGCCGTGGTGGTTGGATTGCGGGGGTCGGTGGCGGGTGTGGGCGGCGGTAGCGGTAAGCGGTGTTGTTGCTGATGTCGTGGTTGATTGTCGCCGTGTTTGTTTTGTGGCGGCGGCCGACGGTTGGTTTTCTGTCACGTTGTTTTGTTTGAATACGTTGGTTGGCTTGCCTGCGTTCGTTCTTCTCGGATGTCTGTCGTGTCTGGTCTTTGTTTTGTTCCTTTGTGTGTGTGTTATGTTTTGCAACGGGGGGCACGTTGAGATGTGGGAAGGAGTCGGCGGGGGATTTCGGTGGCGTGTAGAGCGAGCGAGCGAGCCTGCCTGGCCGTTGGCCGTCGGAGTGGAGTGCGGGTTTTTTTTGTTTTTGATTTCGAAAAACGAAAGCGGCGGCCGGCCAGCCACCCGTGCGGTGTGACGTCGGCCGTTGGGTATTGTGCGCTTTGAGCGCCGGGGAGGGATGATGTGTGATTGTTGCGCGCTGCTAGCAGGCAGGCAGAGTGAGCGGGTGTGGCGGACGGACGGGAAGTGGTGGTTTTTGTTTTTTGGGTTGCGGGGCGAGAGGCAGGCGACCGACAAAGTTTGCTCGCGACGGAGAGATGTTAGTGGCCCTGAAAAGGGCCGTTTTTGTTTGTGCGGTGCGGTGCCGCGGCGCGGTTTAGGCGCGCTCGCCGCGGATGCGGCGCGCGAGCTGGATGTCCTTGGGCATGATGGTGACGCGCTTGGCGTGGATGGCGCACAGGTTGGTGTCTTCGAAGAGGCCGACGAGGTAGGCCTCGCTGGCCTCCTGCAGGGCCATGACTGCGGAGCTCTGGAAGCGCAGGTCGGTCTTGAAGTCCTGGGCGATCTCGCGCACTAGGCGCTGGAATGGCAGCTTGCGGATGAGCAGCTCTGTGCTCTTCTGGTAGCGCCTGATTTCTCGCAGGGCGACGGTGCCCGGCCTGTAGCGGTGGGGCTTCTTGACGCCTCCGGTGGCGGGCGCGCTCTTCCTCGCCGCCTTGGTGGCGAGCTGTTTGCGCGGCGCCTTTCCGCCGGTGGACTTGCGGGCCGTTTGCTTTGTGCGGGCCATGGCGGTAGCGGTAGCGGTAGCGGAGCGGCGTGCGTGGAGGTTAGGTGCGGCGCGGCGTCCGGTGCTGCCTTGACAACGGGCCCGCGCGCCTCCGTGCTGCGCTTATATGCCCTCGGTTGCGCGTGGTGGGGGGAGGGCGGGCCAGAGTCTATATAGGGGGGCGGCGGGCGCGCTGGGCGCAGACCGTAGCCGACTCGCGAGACGCTGCAGCTGCTGTTTGTGCACGTTTTGCTTTGCCCGAGGAAGGAAGGATGACAGGCCGCGGCAAGGGAGGAAAGGGGCTCGGCAAGGGCGGCGCCAAGCGGCACCGCAAGGTGTTGCGCGACAACATCCAGGGCATCACGAAGCCCGCCATCCGCCGCCTGGCTCGCAGGGGCGGCGTGAAGCGCATCTCTGGTCTGATCTACGAGGAGACCCGCGGGGTGCTGAAGGTGTTCCTGGAGAACGTGATCCGCGACGCGGTGACGTACACTGAGCACGCCAAGCGCAAGACTGTGACGGCCATGGACGTGGTGTACGCCCTGAAGAGGCAGGGGCGCACCCTGTACGGTTTCGGCGGTTAGGCTGCGTCGCAGCGGGCGCTGGCCTTCCCGCGGCCGTGCTTGTGGGTGGGAGAGACTAGAAAACGGCCCTTTTCAGGGCCACCACACTGTTCGGAAGTTGAAAAGTGCGAAAGAGTCTGTGTTGTTGCTGCGTGTGTTGTTTGTTTGTTTCTTTCCGTTTGAGCGACGTGATGTGACTGGGAGGGGAGAAGGAAAGGAAACGTGTCATGTGGCTGGCTGTGTGTGTGTGAGAGTGGAGCTGCTTCGTTTGTGTTTGTTATTGTGTGTCTTTGTATCGATCGCGATGGAGATGGCGGGCTGTGTGTTGTTGTGCGAGAGGCGGTGATTATTTGCTTGCGTGGTTTGGCTCTGTGTGTTTGCGGCGGCGTTGGGGTTTCCGAGGCAAGGCGTGTGGGCATAGGCGGCCGGATCAGCTGTTTGTTTCGTTCGTGTCGACGGCCGTTGCGCGCGGGAGTGGAGGGCGGTGTGTCGACACGCCTCCCTTTAACAATGGTCATTATTGCTGCCGTTGTCGTTTGGAAGGCGACTGCGACCGTGCAAAATGTGTGTGTGTGTGTGTGTGTGTGTTGGGCCACACGGGCTGTGTGGACGACAAGATGGCGGACGTGCGCCGGCGGCGGCTGTGCTGTGAAAGTGCAAAGTTAAAACAACAAAACAAGGTGCGGCGAGGACGACTGAAATTTTGCTTTGGACGTAGGTTTGTGTGGTGGCCCTGAAAAGGGCCGATTGTTGTGGGCCGAGCCGAGCCGGCAAAGCGCGTTGCGTGCAGGGGAGCACGCGGCGCTGCGATTGCCTGGCCTCCTTTAGGCCTTCTTCTCGGTCTTCTTTGGCAGCAGGACGGCCTGGATGTTGGGCAGGACACCACCCTGTGCGATGGTGACGCCCGACAGGAGCTTGTTGAGCTCCTCGTCGTTGCGGATGGCAAGCTGCAGGTGGCGCGGGATGATGCGCGTCTTCTTGTTGTCGCGGGCCGCGTTTCCGGCCAGCTCGAGCACCTCAGCCGCGAGGTACTCCATGACGGCGGCGAGGTAGACGGGCGCCCCGGCGCCGACGCGCTCTGCGTAGTTTCCCTTGCGCAGGAGGCGGTGGATTCTGCCGACCGGGAACTGGAGCCCAGCCCTGCTTGAGCGGGACTTTGACTTGCCCTTGACTTTGCCTCCCTTTCCGCGTCCGGACATGGCGATGGGCTAGCGACGGTGCACACGAAACGGAAACGAAAACGACCGGTGCGAGCGGCAGCGAGTCGAGCAGCGGAGTGCGTGCCGGCGCAGCCGGGGTGGGGGTGCTTTATGGGCTCGGGTGCGGCGGCCGGTTGCGCGCGCGCCCCATTGGTCGGCGGCCGCAACAGGGCGAGCTGGTAAAGGTGCGGCGGCGGCTGGCGGCGGGTGCCACTGTGTGGGGAGACGCTGACTAGAGCGGAGCGCTTGCTACTGGTGTTGCTGCTGCCGTACGTTGGTTCGAGATGCCGCCCAAGACTAGCGGGAAGGCCGCCAAGAAGGCTGGCAAGGCGCAGAAGAACATTTCGAAGGGCGACAAGAAGAAGAAGCGCAAGAGGAAGGAGAGCTATGCCATCTACATCTACAAGGTGCTGAAGCAGGTGCACCCTGACACGGGCATCTCGTCGAAGGCGATGAGCATCATGAACAGCTTCGTGAACGACATTTTCGAGCGCATTGCGGCCGAGGCTTCTCGCCTGGCGCACTACAACAAGCGCTCGACCATCACGTCCCGCGAGATCCAGACCGCTGTGCGGCTGTTGCTGCCTGGCGAGCTGGCCAAGCACGCCGTGAGCGAGGGCACGAAGGCGGTGACCAAGTACACGAGCTCCAAGTAAGGAGGTGGCTCTGGAATGGAAGGAAGGATGGAGAAGGCTCCTCCGTTGCGAGAGCGGCAAAACGGCCCTTTTCAGGGCCACCAACTTGCCTTTTGCGGGAAGGGCGGAATTGTTGTTGTTGTTGTTTGTGTGGACGGCTGTGATGTATGTGTGCATTTTGATTGTGGGTGGGGGGGCGCGTCAAAGCGTGTTGCGGGGTACGGCCACGAGGTTGGTCGCCGTGGCGTGGAATGGTGGCACGCCTCGTTGGAGTGGTTTTGACCCATTGGTGTTGGGGTGTGTGTGTGTGTGTGTGTTACCTGTCTGCGAGGGGGGGACAGTGCGATCGGCGACTTTTGTGTCACCGTAACGACGGCCGTTTGCGGGTTTGTTTTTTTTTTGCACATCATACATGGCGAGGGTGAAATGTGAAATGTTTTTTGTTGTTTGGTTTGTTTTTTGCCGCCCACTATTCCCTTTGCTGTACGCCGAGTTTTTGACAATGGTGCGACGTAACTGCAGCGTGGAGGTGTGTGAGTGACGTTGAAATGAACGTGCCATTAAGACGCATTGTTGTTGTATTGTACTGTACGTGTACGGCGACACGCACGATGATGTACCATTCGACTCTGATTTCTGATAGCCGTGTCTGACTGATTGCGTACGACGCACGCACACCGATGTCGTCATTCAAGATGCACGCGTGTCCAGTGCAGTACAGTAAGCGCGACGCTAGACGACGACGGCGGCGGCGGCGGCGGTCGTTTGTTTGGCGAATGTCTGTACACGTGTTTGTCTGTGTCCATCCGGTATGTATTTGTTTGTTTGAAAGTGTTTTGTGTGTCGGTGACGTGGTCCGATCCGTCGCCCCCTGAGTAACTGTCGATCGGCGCGATAGACCGGCGTCACGCAACTGAACCGAAGTCTTGGGCACACCCGTCATACTGTTGTACACCGTCGCGCTGAGAACGGTAACGAAGGGTTGACTTTGATCGGTCGAATGTCTGGGCAGAACGTGAGGAATGAGGCAAGAGTGCAAGGAGGGGGGGCAAAAGAGAGAGGAAGGGAAAAAGGGGAGAAACGCATTCGTAGAGCAACGGAACGTTCCCGTGTCGGAGGCGTATTGGAGCCGCACTGAAAATGCGTTTAACGGCGGCGCGGCTGCAAGTGTCTGCCGTGGTGAACGTTACCTTTGACGGCTGCATTGGGCTTTGCCTTTGCTTTCGCTTTCGCTTTCCCGGATGTACGTAACGTTTGTTGATATGGTTCTGAGGAAGAGTGTATGACAGTGCCGTGCCGTCCATGTTCGTGTGCCCTCCCATTGTGTGTATGCTATTGTCTGTGTACTTGAATGATGTATGTAGGTGTTAGTGGACATGTTTTACCAGTGGGGGGAAATGGATCGTCGATAGTTGCCGTCACTCTGTCACGGTCGAGATGACGCACCCTCCGTACAGAAAGGTGTCGAGAAAGTGAGTGTGTGCGTCCGTGAATTGGCAGTGTTTGGAGGTGGGCGTGCCCTGCATGTGGCCCGGAAGGCTGTTCGTTTGGCGGTAGTGTTGTGTGGACAGGGGAGGGGCATGCGTAACGCTGCTGGCATGGCATGGCATTTCGGGAGATGGGAGGGGGCAAACGAGGAGCGGCGGCCAAAGAGAGGCGGGACGGGGAGGGGCGCGGTGTGGGTGGCTTGCGCCTGTGCTCGGCGTTGTGGTTTGTGCAAAAGAGGAGGAGAAAAACAATGAGTTGCCAGGGAGGGGAGCGGTGTTGTGTTGTGGTTGTCGTGGTGTAGCCGCAGACGCGGCTGTCAGTGAACGTGGCGAGACGGACGGATGCGCGGAGGGGCGGGGGCGGCGCATTTCGCCGGTGCCGTGCCGTGCCTGAAAGCCGCGTGGTCGCTGTGTTGTTGGTGGCGTGGGGGCGAGGAGAGTACCGTACGGGTGTGCTTGTGCGCCGGAAATGGCACACTGCGCCTGCCCGTCTTGGAGGCTGATGGCTGTGGTGTGGAAATGGGGCGCGGTGATGTTGAAGCAGTTGAAGAACAGAAAAGAAACCAAGAAAACGGAAGGCGTGATGCGGCGGTGGTGGTGGTGGTGAGAGCGGGAAAAACAAAACAAAAAAAAAGAAGGAAAAACAACAAGAAACAAAAAAGAAAACAAAAGGTCTATCAATATTAGAATGTAAATGGAAATGGAAATGGACCCAGGTATAACCTCCCTGCACAAGTAGCAGAGGGTCCGATGATAATAAAAATGTGCCAGAATGTTAACGTCCCTACAAAACAAACCCAACGATAATATGAATGAAAGAATGAACCGTATGTAACATTGCAACAGACATAATGAAACCTGATAAATTGTATAAGGGCAGCAGCGTTGACCTTTGGCCCTGTATCCAGAATAAAAAGAGCCAAAGATCGTTACCCCAATGAAAAAGACACTGAAACACGTATGTAACATAGCAGCGATGGCGAGACATTGTAGCGTCTGTGACCAGAGAGTTTGCGCTGGACCGCGCGAGTGTTGCGAGCGGTTCTCAGTCAGTCAGTCAGTCAGTCAGTCAGTCGTTGCGAGTCTGTAGGTCTGTCTAGTTGAGGGCTGTACTCTGTCAGTAGTCGTCGCGTGCAGTACGCTAATAGTCGTCATGCAGAGCGGTCGGTCAGTAGTAGCAGCCGAGTGCGGTTGTGTGATGTAGGCGGTCGGCAACACTGGTCAAGATGGTGAATAAGGTATACTGTTAATTAATATAATCATTAGATAATGAACAATTTTATTTATTGTAATTATTCTCCAACAAGTTCCCCAATACTAATTTTTATTTCAAAAGCATTTTTCAAACATTTAATTGTTTATTGAACTAAAGAGTTCGTTGCACTTCACATTTCATTCCACGTCTTTGAAGAAAGATTGCACTAAAATCACAACAAAAAGAGAATATTATTATTTGCAATGCAGTTCCTCCAAGCGCTGCGCAACAAACAAGAGCAGAAATGTTGTGACATCCATTTATTCCGAGGTAAGACTTTTAATTCTGATTGTTTTGCACAGGGCCAAAGACCGATAGTTCGGTTTAATCGAAGTTTCTTGTCACTGAACGGACTTTAAATGTTGTGAAGAATTTATATTTGAGTCAGATTGCGAAATTCACATGTTTGTTGCCATTTTCAATACCTCTCATTGTGGGCGAGGTTACAATTAGCGCAATGTCCATTAGCATCCGTAAATAACATTGTCCATTATTTTAAATTTTGCGGGGAGGTTACAACACACAAAAAAAAACAAAAAAAAATTGCATTTGTATCCGCTCCTCAATTGTAGATACCCCTTACACAGCTGTGTGCAATGAATGAGTGCTGGCTGGTAATTAATTGCACTCCTTGGAGGGAAATGCCATAGGAAGTAGTCTTTAAAAAGTGAATGTTTTTCGTTAAAAGACAAAAGTTACGTTAGAAAAAAGTAATAGTGGGGCTTTTGTTGTTGAACAAAATAAGTACAATGAACATACGTTATCAGATTTGCGCAAAATGCAGCTTCACACTACCTTTTGATTATAACACAATATACTATACATCGTCCCGAACCGTGACCAGAGTCGCGAGACGAGCAGAGCACGCCGCCGACGCCCGCTCAGTACAACCGTCCACCCGCTACTACTGTCGACCGACTACTACCTCTCCCGACTCGCGCTACAATATATATAACAACTGTTCCTGGCGACCCGGTGCGTGCCACTACTGTCGTCTGGCGCGGTCCAAGCGCCGACTAGCAACGATAAATAACTCTCTGGTCAGACAGAGATGCTGTCATGCCTCGCCATCGCTCTGGTAATGAATACATACGTGTTGCAGCGTGCGTACCACCGGAACACGCAGTGGCGGAGCCAAAGACTGTGTTGTCGAGGTCGAGTGCGAGCGGGAAGAGAGGCAGCGTCGGCACGGAGATGCAAGCGAGCGCGAGACGCACGGGGGCTGCGGCGTGGCGCGTTTGCGGTCGGCGCCTTTGGTGGCAACGGCCGGGACAAGCAGCGGTGTATGGTGTGGTGCGGGGCGGACAGGGGCGGCGGTGGACGGGGAGGAGGCGGCGCGACGACGGCATGGGGGCGAAAACGGGACGGGGGACGGGGGACGGCGGATGTTGAGAGGCGTCACGCGCGGACAGGACGCAGACACAGAGACACACAGATTGGAAAGGGAGGGTGCGCGGTAATAGTTGGGAATGTGCGTACCGTGCGGGATGGGAGTGGGCGAGGAACACGGTCGTGGCCCCTGTTTTGGGTGCGTGTGATGACGTCGGTGTGTTGTGGGAAGGGAAGGTGCTGTGGCGGCGGCGCGTAATGGGCGTAGGCCGAAAAGAGAAAGGAACGTCGGCAGTGTGTTGGCAAGCGTCGGTTCGACTGCGACGTTGATGGGCAGGGCAGGGCAAGGTTAATGGTGGTAGGAGTAGGCGTGTGGGCGCAAAAAAATCTGCCGCTGCAGGCGGTGCCGTAACCGCCATGGCGGGAAGGAGAGAGGGCCAAAGAAAGAAAGAAAGAAAGAAAGAAAGAAAGAAAGAAAGAAAGAAGAAAACAAAAAAAAAAAAAAGAAGGAGGGGGGGGGGGGGGCGAAAGTGGAGAGGCGGTGGTGTGAGAAGGGCGGGGGCGGAAGGAAGGCAGGAAGGACAAGAGGCGAGGCGACGGCTTGCTTTGTGTATCGGTCGGTCTCTGGCTATGCTTCGTTTTCTGCAGCAGGGTCGGTGCGCGGCGTGGCTCGCGGCAGTGGGAACGCCTGGCGGCTGGACGGCCAGCAATGCGGTTGGATGGGCGGCCACAGCACCGCACCTGTGCCCGAGGAGGAGACGCTGGCGGCGGGCCCTGAGGTGAGGCCGGCTCGGCTGGGGCTGGGGCTGGGGCTGTGGATGTGTAGGTGTGCGCCGCTGCTGCAACAACGAGTAAAACGCGAGAAGAAGGGATGGCGGTAGAGAGGAAAAAAAAAAAAAAAAAAAAAAGGTCGTGTTGTGTTGATGCGCAGGCAGACGCGTACAGAGAGACGAGCCCGGTCTGCAGCAGGGTGTGGCCGTGCCGAGTGCAGAGCAGCGGCGGCTCGGTTCGGTTCGGCCCGGCCCGGCGGGCCGCGCTGTTGTCGCGGACGTGAGCGCCCCCTGGCGGGTGGCCGGAGGCGGCGCGGCGTGTTGGACGTGTGGCTGGTGGCAGTGCACAATTTGCGAGTGGCTGGCGGTGTGGTGTGGCGGTTGGCGCGTCGGGCGGCGGAGAGAGAGAGGGAGGAGGAGAGGTATGTGTTGCGGGCGCCCTTTGCTGCGCTGCGTCGTTGCGTGTGCCGTACAGGGCGGGCGCTTGTCGACTGTGGGGCCGGTGTGGCGAATTGGCGTGAAACGGCTGCCGAGAGGTGTGTGGTAGCGAGCCGGTCGGTGTCAGTGCGAAGGGGAATGTGCGTGCGTTTGGCGGTTTCGGTGTGCTTTTTGCGGCGTGAGAGTGGGAATTAGTGGGGCCGGCTGTTGTGTTGGTTCCTTGTGTCTTGTGTCGCGTAGCTTGATGGCAACGTGGAAGGACGCCGGTTTCGTTTCGAGCCGTGCGTGTGGTTGTCGACGTTGACTGGTTGGCGTGTGGCGATGCACGTGCATGTGTGGGTCGCGAGTGCGTTTTTGGCTGGCTCTGTGTGTGTGTGTGTGTGTGTGTGTGTGTTTTGGGGGGGGAAGGGGGAGGCGGTGGTGAAAGTGCAGTCGTTGCCACGGGCGTCGTCGGGTGGGGCTGGGGCTGTGCGTCGTTGGCGGAAAGGTGGTAGGTTGCGCGTAAGCGAGCCCGTCGTTGACGGTGTCGCGTGAGTTGTGAATCGAGTGGGGCGCGGGGCGCGGGACAGGAGCAGCGTGCCGCTGCGTCGTGGTCGTCAGCAGAGGCTGTGCGTGTGCTTGTCCTTTTTGTGGGCGGTTCGTGCGAGGCGTTTTTGTTTTGTGTTGCCCTAGTTGTTAGTTTATTTTGTTTGTGTTTGTTATTGTGAGGCGACGACTGGTTGGTGGCGTGCGCGCGAAGCGGCGGTGTGCGCTTCCCGTGTCGTTTGTGTTTTTTTTTGTTTGTTTTTGTTTTTTGCACTGGGCCCCGGGGGGGGGGGGGGTGGGTGCGTGTGTGTCGATTGCCGGCTGGCGAAAGGAAAGGTGCGCCATCGGCGGGGTGGGTCGCCGGCACAAGTAGAGGCGGCGGCGTTGTTGCTGTTGTTGTTGTGTGGTGTTTGTTTTGTTCGGCTGTGTCGGCGAGCTGTGGTGCGGTGCGTGTGAATGGTGGTGCAAAAGTGCTGGCGTTGGGGCTGCGACTGCGACGGCGGCGAGCCGCGGGCGCGCCATTGATAGTGATGTTGTGAACAGCGGCTGTGTACGGTAGTGGTGTTGTTGTAGCACGACGTGCATCCGGGCCGGCGCGGAAAGCGCAGTTGCGGGCGGTTGCCCTTCGGTGCCAGCCATGTCGCGTGAGCGGCGGGTTGCTCTGGTGTCGACACGTGGTGCTCTGGGTTGTCGTGTGGTGCCCTTTGGCCGGTGGGGGTGGTTCGCGTGTGTCTCGTTCGCGCTCGGTATCTGGTCGTGGTCGTGCTGCTCCCCCGTCTGTCGGCGGTTTTCGACGTCGTCTGTACGTTTTTGTTCGTTTGCGGCGTGCCTGCCGACGTCGTCCCGTCGCGACCTTTCAACCGAAAGTGTGGCGCCCGAAGGTGAACGAACGTAACCCTGACCTCGGCGCTTTACGCTGAGCCGAGCGAACCGAACCTAACCTGTGGTGTGGCGAGGTGAGCTCAGCCTGTGGAGCCCCTAACGTCTACGTAAAGGTAAGCTGTCCGGCTCACGCCTCACGTTTGAACGCTTTTTGAACCTACGTTTGACGCTTCTTAACCTAGCACTGACCCCTTAACCTAACGTGTAACCTAACCGAACCTAACCTAACCTAACCTAACCTAACCTAACCTAACCTCTGACGCCTGACGTGTTTGAATGCTTAACCTAAGTTTGACGCTTAACCTAACCCAAGTCCCCTTAACCTAACCCACGTCCACCTAACCTAACCTAACCTAACCTAGACGTGTACACGTAATGTGTAACGCGTAACGTGTAAGGTCGGCTGTCGTGTGTGCTGACGGCAGATTGGGTTGGTCTGTAGATTCGGATTGCGGTTTGCCTCGGTCGAGGGGTTGGGTCGGAAGCGGCGAGGGGCGGCGGCGCCTGTTGCGCAGGCGGCGTCCGTTTGCGGCGGGCAATTGTTGAGAAACGGCTGTGAATGTTGGCGGGCGAGAGGAGGAGGACGGCGCGCGATGTGGCCCGACGGCTGCGGGCCGATCGGGAAACGGCGGGAGGGCGACGGAAGGCGATGGGGCGGCGGAGGCGCGTTTGCACGGCCGTCATCGCCGCACGCCTCGGCTTGTGTGGCTGTGGCGCCGGCCGCGCTGGCCGGGCTGCCGCGGCGACGGTGTGGGAGTTTTGCCGAAGGTTTGGCCATTGTGGCGGGTCGTCGGCTGGGGCTGTGGGGGCGGCATTTGGGCGGGGGCGGCGATTCTCGGCGGGCCGACCCAGGCTGTAGCGCGCGGTAGCTGCAGTTTGGCCGTGGTTTGCGGCGCTGCCGTGGCGACTGGTTGGCGACTGTGGTGTGGCTGTGTGTAGCCCCATCCTCGGTGGTTTGAAAGGCGCGGGCGGTTGTGGCGCAGGTTTGGGGCTGCTCCGCACAGGCTGTCGGACGTTGGGCGGTAGCAAGCGCGGGAGGCGCGGCGCGGCGGCGCGCAGAGTGGCGGCCGCTCTCTCGGCCGTCCGCGCCCGCCCGCGACACTGGCTGGGCCCTTGTGATTCTTGCACACGCTGATTCTCTGCTCTGCTGTGCTGTGCTTGCGTGCCTGCCGTCCCGCTCGCTCTCGCTCTCGCTCTCGCTGTGTGTTAGGCGCGTCGTCGAAATGGCAGATCAGGCGGCTACGAACGAGACTGCTGCGGCACCCGCCGCCACCGGCACTACGAAGAAGGCCAAGTCTGCGTCGTCTGCGAAGAAGCCGCGCGCCAAGCCTGCGCACCCGCGCACCTCTGAGATGGTGACGGCCGCCATCAAGAGTCTGAAGGAGCGCGGCGGGTCGTCGCTGCAGGCGATCAAGAAGTACATAGCCGCGCACTACAAGCTGGACGCGGAGAAGCTGGCGCCGTTTATCAAGAAGTACCTCAAGTCGGCCGTCGTGGCGGGCGAGCTGGTGCAGACGAAGGGGAAGGGCGCGTCCGGCTCGTTCAAGCTTGCCGGCGCCGGCGGCGGGGGGGCGGCCGAGGGCGGCAAGGCTCGTGCTGGCGGTGCCAAGAAGAAGCGCGCCGCTCCGGCCAGCAAGGAGAAGAAGGGCGCCCGTGCGGCCGGCGCAAAGAAGGCTGGTGGCGTGAAGGCGGCGACCGGTCGGAAGGCGGGCGCCGCCAAGAAGGCGTCTGCGGCGTCGGCCGCTCCCGCGGGTGCGAAGAAGGCGGCTGCGGCCAAGCCGGCCAAGGCCAAGTCGCCGTCGAAGGCGAAGAAGGCCGCCAAGGTTCCGACGAAGAAGCCGAAGGCGCCGCGCCCGAAGAAGGCGACGACGCCGTCTAAGGCGAAGGCTTCGCCCAAGAAGAAGAAGTAGAGTAGAGGAGAAAGAGATGGGAAAGGAAGGGTTTGGCGCTTGACTCCGTCGTCCCCACCGCCCGTCGTCGTCTAGTGGCGCGCAAGAGACGCGCGGCCCAAAACGGCCCTTCTCAGGGCCATCAAAGCACGTCGGGGAAGGTTTTGATTGTCGTGTTGCGTTTGGTGTGGGTGTGTGTCTGTCTGTCTGGCGTTTCTGTATGCCCGTGGGGATGCTGTTTGCGTGCCGTGGTGGTTGGATTGCGGGGGTCGGTGGCGGGTGTGGGCGGCGGTAGCGGTAAGCGGTGTTGTTGCTGATGTCGTGGTTGATTGTCGCCGTGTTTGTTTTGTGGCGGCGGCCGACGGTTGGTTTTCTGTCACGTTGTTTTGTTTGAATACGTTGGTTGGCTTGCCTGCGTTCGTTCTTCTCGGATGTCTGTCGTGTCTGGTCTTTGTTTTGTTCCTTTGTGTGTGTGTTATGTTTTGCAACGGGGGGCACGTTGAGATGTGGGAAGGAGTCGGCGGGGGATTTCGGTGGCGTGTAGAGCGAGCGAGCGAGCCTGCCTGGCCGTTGGCCGTCGGAGTGGAGTGCGGGTTTTTTTTGTTTTTGATTTCGAAAAACGAAAGCGGCGGCCGGCCAGCCACCCGTGCGGTGTGACGTCGGCCGTTGGGTATTGTGCGCTTTGAGCGCCGGGGAGGGATGATGTGTGATTGTTGCGCGCTGCTAGCAGGCAGGCAGAGTGAGCGGGTGTGGCGGACGGACGGGAAGTGGTGGTTTTTGTTTTTTGGGTTGCGGGGCGAGAGGCAGGCGACCGACAAAGTTTGCTCGCGACGGAGAGATGTTAGTGGCCCTGAAAAGGGCCGTTTTTGTTTGTGCGGTGCGGTGCCGCGGCGCGGTTTAGGCGCGCTCGCCGCGGATGCGGCGCGCGAGCTGGATGTCCTTGGGCATGATGGTGACGCGCTTGGCGTGGATGGCGCACAGGTTGGTGTCTTCGAAGAGGCCGACGAGGTAGGCCTCGCTGGCCTCCTGCAGGGCCATGACTGCGGAGCTCTGGAAGCGCAGGTCGGTCTTGAAGTCCTGGGCGATCTCGCGCACTAGGCGCTGGAATGGCAGCTTGCGGATGAGCAGCTCTGTGCTCTTCTGGTAGCGCCTGATTTCTCGCAGGGCGACGGTGCCCGGCCTGTAGCGGTGGGGCTTCTTGACGCCTCCGGTGGCGGGCGCGCTCTTCCTCGCCGCCTTGGTGGCGAGCTGTTTGCGCGGCGCCTTTCCGCCGGTGGACTTGCGGGCCGTTTGCTTTGTGCGGGCCATGGCGGTAGCGGTAGCGGTAGCGGAGCGGCGTGCGTGGAGGTTAGGTGCGGCGCGGCGTCCGGTGCTGCCTTGACAACGGGCCCGCGCGCCTCCGTGCTGCGCTTATATGCCCTCGGTTGCGCGTGGTGGGGGGAGGGCGGGCCAGAGTCTATATAGGGGGGCGGCGGGCGCGCTGGGCGCAGACCGTAGCCGACTCGCGAGACGCTGCAGCTGCTGTTTGTGCACGTTTTGCTTTGCCCGAGGAAGGAAGGATGACAGGCCGCGGCAAGGGAGGAAAGGGGCTCGGCAAGGGCGGCGCCAAGCGGCACCGCAAGGTGTTGCGCGACAACATCCAGGGCATCACGAAGCCCGCCATCCGCCGCCTGGCTCGCAGGGGCGGCGTGAAGCGCATCTCTGGTCTGATCTACGAGGAGACCCGCGGGGTGCTGAAGGTGTTCCTGGAGAACGTGATCCGCGACGCGGTGACGTACACTGAGCACGCCAAGCGCAAGACTGTGACGGCCATGGACGTGGTGTACGCCCTGAAGAGGCAGGGGCGCACCCTGTACGGTTTCGGCGGTTAGGCTGCGTCGCAGCGGGCGCTGGCCTTCCCGCGGCCGTGCTTGTGGGTGGGAGAGACTAGAAAACGGCCCTTTTCAGGGCCACCACACTGTTCGGAAGTTGAAAAGTGCGAAAGAGTCTGTGTTGTTGCTGCGTGTGTTGTTTGTTTGTTTCTTTCCGTTTGAGCGACGTGATGTGACTGGGAGGGGAGAAGGAAAGGAAACGTGTCATGTGGCTGGCTGTGTGTGTGTGAGAGTGGAGCTGCTTCGTTTGTGTTTGTTATTGTGTGTCTTTGTATCGATCGCGATGGAGATGGCGGGCTGTGTGTTGTTGTGCGAGAGGCGGTGATTATTTGCTTGCGTGGTTTGGCTCTGTGTGTTTGCGGCGGCGTTGGGGTTTCCGAGGCAAGGCGTGTGGGCATAGGCGGCCGGATCAGCTGTTTGTTTCGTTCGTGTCGACGGCCGTTGCGCGCGGGAGTGGAGGGCGGTGTGTCGACACGCCTCCCTTTAACAATGGTCATTATTGCTGCCGTTGTCGTTTGGAAGGCGACTGCGACCGTGCAAAATGTGTGTGTGTGTGTGTGTGTGTGTTGGGCCACACGGGCTGTGTGGACGACAAGATGGCGGACGTGCGCCGGCGGCGGCTGTGCTGTGAAAGTGCAAAGTTAAAACAACAAAACAAGGTGCGGCGAGGACGACTGAAATTTTGCTTTGGACGTAGGTTTGTGTGGTGGCCCTGAAAAGGGCCGATTGTTGTGGGCCGAGCCGAGCCGGCAAAGCGCGTTGCGTGCAGGGGAGCACGCGGCGCTGCGATTGCCTGGCCTCCTTTAGGCCTTCTTCTCGGTCTTCTTTGGCAGCAGGACGGCCTGGATGTTGGGCAGGACACCACCCTGTGCGATGGTGACGCCCGACAGGAGCTTGTTGAGCTCCTCGTCGTTGCGGATGGCAAGCTGCAGGTGGCGCGGGATGATGCGCGTCTTCTTGTTGTCGCGGGCCGCGTTTCCGGCCAGCTCGAGCACCTCAGCCGCGAGGTACTCCATGACGGCGGCGAGGTAGACGGGCGCCCCGGCGCCGACGCGCTCTGCGTAGTTTCCCTTGCGCAGGAGGCGGTGGATTCTGCCGACCGGGAACTGGAGCCCAGCCCTGCTTGAGCGGGACTTTGACTTGCCCTTGACTTTGCCTCCCTTTCCGCGTCCGGACATGGCGATGGGCTAGCGACGGTGCACACGAAACGGAAACGAAAACGACCGGTGCGAGCGGCAGCGAGTCGAGCAGCGGAGTGCGTGCCGGCGCAGCCTCTCTCTCTTCGCACTTGAATTCCTCTTCTTGAGGATGTTAAGGGGGAGTTTGTTGTCGTTAGACATTTACTCCACTGAGATGGGTTGAGGTATGCTGGGACTTTGGGAATAACTGGGACGGTTGTGCGTATTTGGGTTCATGTGAATTGCCTGTCGGAGACAGGCGGTTGGTCACGTGAATTGACAAGTATGCATCGGCTAGGGGCCATTACTTAACTGGCCCTGTCGACGCCTGGTACTGTCAGTCGGCGACTGACAGAGTGGATATTTAATGATGATGAAGATGATGGTGATGGGTGCCGGACACAGTGAGGAAAGGAGTCTTCTAGGTCCTTCTGGCGTCTGGGTATCTCTTCTTGTCCTTCTTCTTCTTCTTGTTGTGGTGATTGTCTGCTTGTGACACTTTAGGATGTGTCACATCCTCCCAGTCGGCGTCTTCAGCGGTCCTCGCCCCTTGTTCCTGGCTTGCGTAGTCTTCTTGTTGCTCTTGTTGTTCTATTGAAACGAAGAGAGCTTCCCACTGGACAGGCGTGAGAGGAGGGCGGGCGTTGTAGGACCTGAGAGTGTCCAAGTGAATGGACACTACCTTCTGCAACTGCGTCTTTGAGAGGGGGCAAGGAGCCTCCTCCGTGATGGTTTGGGTTGCCATGGTCTCAGCCACGACAATCGTCTGTGCGGCTGCGTCTTGTTTTTCCACCCTCGTGGCTTCCTGTATTACTACAGGTTCCACGGGGGCGGCAGTCTGCGTGTCGGCGTCCTTCTTCTGTGCTGGGAGGGGCTGGCTGGCCAGTGCATCACGGAGACTGTGCACCAGCAGCCGAGCCTCGGCCAGCTCGGCTTGGAGTGTTGCCCTCTCTTCCGCCATTGCGGCTTTGAGGGCAGCAATTTCTTCGTCGGCGGCGGCGCGGACCCTGGCGCACGCCTCGCTGACCGCGTCCGGTGGTACTGCCACGTCATCAGCCACCACAGATCCGCTAGAGGCGGGGGGTGGCGAGGACGCAACGGCCTCGGCTGTGTCCGCCTTCTTGGTGATCTTGTGTCTCCGCCCGACTTTGTCATCGCGACTCCAGCTCTTGATGTAGCTGCAGCCGCGGTAATTCGCCGCATGAGGGCCGCCACAATTGGCGCAGCAGCGTGTGGCGTCTTTCTTGGCGCAGTGGCGCGAATCGTGTGCTTGCGCACAACGAAAACACGCCACTGCATTGCGGCAGTACTTGGCAACATGGCCAAGTTTTTGGCAGCGATAGCACTGCTCCTTCCGCTCCGCCGTCTTCGTGCGCTTCCCGTCTTCTGATGCGCCGAGCACGAGGCCCAGCAATTGCAGCAGGGCAGCAGCTTTGCCTCCCTTTCCGCCACGTCCGAACATGCTGGAGAGCTAGCGCTTACGTGCAGCGATTAGCTCAACTCCGCAGCCTGAGCGCCGGCGCAGCCGGGGTGGGGGTGCTTTATGGGCTCGGGTGCGGCGGCCGGTTGCGCGCGCGCCCCATTGGTCGGCGGCCGCAACAGGGCGAGCTGGTAAAGGTGCGGCGGCGGCTGGCGGCGGGTGCCACTGTGTGGGGAGACGCTGACTAGAGCGGAGCGCTTGCTACTGGTGTTGCTGCTGCCGTACGTTGGTTCGAGATGCCGCCCAAGACTAGCGGGAAGGCCGCCAAGAAGGCTGGCAAGGCGCAGAAGAACATTTCGAAGGGCGACAAGAAGAAGAAGCGCAAGAGGAAGGAGAGCTATGCCATCTACATCTACAAGGTGCTGAAGCAGGTGCACCCTGACACGGGCATCTCGTCGAAGGCGATGAGCATCATGAACAGCTTCGTGAACGACATTTTCGAGCGCATTGCGGCCGAGGCTTCTCGCCTGGCGCACTACAACAAGCGCTCGACCATCACGTCCCGCGAGATCCAGACCGCTGTGCGGCTGTTGCTGCCTGGCGAGCTGGCCAAGCACGCCGTGAGCGAGGGCACGAAGGCGGTGACCAAGTACACGAGCTCCAAGTAAGGAGGTGGCTCTGGAATGGAAGGAAGGATGGAGAAGGCTCCTCCGTTGCGAGAGCGGCAAAACGGCCCTTTTCAGGGCCACCAACTTGCCTTTTGCGGGAAGGGCGGAATTGTTGTTGTTGTTGTTGTTGTTTGTGTGGACGGCTGTGATGTATGTGTGCATTTTGATTGTGGGTGGGGGGGCGCGTCAAAGCGTGTTGCGGGGTACGGCCACGAGGTTGGTCGCCGTGGCGTGGAATGGTGGCACGCCTCGTTGGAGTGGTTTTGACCCATTGGTGTTGGGGTGTGTGTGTGTGTGTGTGTTACCTGTCTGCGAGGGGGGGACAGTGCGATCGGCGACTTTTGTGTCACCGTAACGACGGCCGTTTGCGGGTTTGTTTTTTTTTTGCACATCATACATGGCGAGGGTGAAATGTGAAATGTTTTTTGTTGTTTGGTTTGTTTTTTGCCGCCCACTATTCCCTTTGCTGTACGCCGAGTTTTTGACAATGGTGCGACGTAACTGCAGCGTGGAGGTGTGTGAGTGACGTTGAAATGAACGTGCCATTAAGACGCATTGTTGTTGTATTGTACTGTACGTGTACGGCGACACGCACGATGATGTACCATTCGACTCTGATTTCTGATAGCCGTGTCTGACTGATTGCGTACGACGCACGCACACCGATGTCGTCATTCAAGATGCACGCGTGTCCAGTGCAGTACAGTAAGCGCGACGCTAGACGACGACGGCGGCGGCGGCGGCGGTCGTTTGTTTGGCGAATGTCTGTACACGTGTTTGTCTGTGTCCATCCGGTATGTATTTGTTTGTTTGAAAGTGTTTTGTGTGTCGGTGACGTGGTCCGATCCGTCGCCCCCTGAGTAACTGTCGATCGGCGCGATAGACCGGCGTCACGCAACTGAACCGAAGTCTTGGGCACACCCGTCATACTGTTGTACACCGTCGCGCTGAGAACGGTAACGAAGGGTTGACTTTGATCGGTCGAATGTCTGGGCAGAACGTGAGGAATGAGGCAAGAGTGCAAGGAGGGGGGGCAAAAGAGAGAGGAAGGGAAAAAGGGGAGAAACGCATTCGTAGAGCAACGGAACGTTCCCGTGTCGGAGGCGTATTGGAGCCGCACTGAAAATGCGTTTAACGGCGGCGCGGCTGCAAGTGTCTGCCGTGGTGAACGTTACCTTTGACGGCTGCATTGGGCTTTGCCTTTGCTTTCGCTTTCGCTTTCCCGGATGTACGTAACGTTTGTTGATATGGTTCTGAGGAAGAGTGTATGACAGTGCCGTGCCGTCCATGTTCGTGTGCCCTCCCATTGTGTGTATGCTATTGTCTGTGTACTTGAATGATGTATGTAGGTGTTAGTGGACATGTTTTACCAGTGGGGGGAAATGGATCGTCGATAGTTGCCGTCACTCTGTCACGGTCGAGATGACGCACCCTCCGTACAGAAAGGTGTCGAGAAAGTGAGTGTGTGCGTCCGTGAATTGGCAGTGTTTGGAGGTGGGCGTGCCCTGCATGTGGCCCGGAAGGCTGTTCGTTTGGCGGTAGTGTTGTGTGGACAGGGGAGGGGCATGCGTAACGCTGCTGGCATGGCATGGCATTTCGGGAGATGGGAGGGGGCAAACGAGGAGCGGCGGCCAAAGAGAGGCGGGACGGGGAGGGGCGCGGTGTGGGTGGCTTGCGCCTGTGCTCGGCGTTGTGGTTTGTGCAAAAGAGGAGGAGAAAAACAATGAGTTGCCAGGGAGGGGAGCGGTGTTGTGTTGTGGTTGTCGTGGTGTAGCCGCAGACGCGGCTGTCAGTGAACGTGGCGAGACGGACGGATGCGCGGAGGGGCGGGGGCGGCGCATTTCGCCGGTGCCGTGCCGTGCCTGAAAGCCGCGTGGTCGCTGTGTTGTTGGTGGCGTGGGGGCGAGGAGAGTACCGTACGGGTGTGCTTGTGCGCCGGAAATGGCACACTGCGCCTGCCCGTCTTGGAGGCTGATGGCTGTGGTGTGGAAATGGGGCGCGGTGATGTTGAAGCAGTTGAAGAACAGAAAAGAAACCAAGAAAACGGAAGGCGTGATGCGGCGGTGGTGGTGGTGGTGAGAGCGGGAAAAACAAAACAAAAAAAAAGAAGGAAAAACAACAAGAAACAAAAAAGAAAACAAAAGGTCTATCAATATTAGAATGTAAATGGAAATGGAAATGGACCCAGGTATAACCTCCCTGCACAAGTAGCAGAGGGTCCGATGATAATAAAAATGTGCCAGAATGTTAACGTCCCTACAAAACAAACCCAACGATAATATGAATGAAAGAATGAACCGTATGTAACATTGCAACAGACATAATGAAACCTGATAAATTGTATAAGGGCAGCAGCGTTGACCTTTGGCCCTGTATCCAGAATAAAAAGAGCCAAAGATCGTTACCCCAATGAAAAAGACACTGAAACACGTATGTAACATAGCAGCGATGGCGAGACATTGTAGCGTCTGTGACCAGAGAGTTTGCGCTGGACCGCGCGAGTGTTGCGAGCGGTTCTCAGTCAGTCAGTCAGTCAGTCAGTCAGTCGTTGCGAGTCTGTAGGTCTGTCTAGTTGAGGGCTGTACTCTGTCAGTAGTCGTCGCGTGCAGTACGCTAATAGTCGTCATGCAGAGCGGTCGGTCAGTAGTAGCAGCCGAGTGCGGTTGTGTGATGTAGGCGGTCGGCAACACTGGTCAAGATGGTGAATAAGGTATACTGTTAATTAATATAATCATTAGATAATGAACAATTTTATTTATTGTAATTATTCTCCAACAAGTTCCCCAATACTAATTTTTATTTCAAAAGCATTTTTCAAACATTTAATTGTTTATTGAACTAAAGAGTTCGTTGCACTTCACATTTCATTCCACGTCTTTGAAGAAAGATTGCACTAAAATCACAACAAAAAGAGAATATTATTATTTGCAATGCAGTTCCTCCAAGCGCTGCGCAACAAACAAGAGCAGAAATGTTGTGACATCCATTTATTCCGAGGTAAGACTTTTAATTCTGATTGTTTTGCACAGGGCCAAAGACCGATAGTTCGGTTTAATCGAAGTTTCTTGTCACTGAACGGACTTTAAATGTTGTGAAGAATTTATATTTGAGTCAGATTGCGAAATTCACATGTTTGTTGCCATTTTCAATACCTCTCATTGTGGGCGAGGTTACAATTAGCGCAATGTCCATTAGCATCCGTAAATAACATTGTCCATTATTTTAAATTTTGCGGGGAGGTTACAACACACAAAAAAAAACAAAAAAAAATTGCATTTGTATCCGCTCCTCAATTGTAGATACCCCTTACACAGCTGTGTGCAATGAATGAGTGCTGGCTGGTAATTAATTGCACTCCTTGGAGGGAAATGCCATAGGAAGTAGTCTTTAAAAAGTGAATGTTTTTCGTTAAAAGACAAAAGTTACGTTAGAAAAAAGTAATAGTGGGGCTTTTGTTGTTGAACAAAATAAGTACAATGAACATACGTTATCAGATTTGCGCAAAATGCAGCTTCACACTACCTTTTGATTATAACACAATATACTATACATCGTCCCGAACCGTGACCAGAGTCGCGAGACGAGCAGAGCACGCCGCCGACGCCCGCTCAGTACAACCGTCCACCCGCTACTACTGTCGACCGACTACTACCTCTCCCGACTCGCGCTACAATATATATAACAACTGTTCCTGGCGACCCGGTGCGTGCCACTACTGTCGTCTGGCGCGGTCCAAGCGCCGACTAGCAACGATAAATAACTCTCTGGTCAGACAGAGATGCTGTCATGCCTCGCCATCGCTCTGGTAATGAATACATACGTGTTGCAGCGTGCGTACCACCGGAACACGCAGTGGCGGAGCCAAAGACTGTGTTGTCGAGGTCGAGTGCGAGCGGGAAGAGAGGCAGCGTCGGCACGGAGATGCAAGCGAGCGCGAGACGCACGGGGGCTGCGGCGTGGCGCGTTTGCGGTCGGCGCCTTTGGTGGCAACGGCCGGGACAAGCAGCGGTGTATGGTGTGGTGCGGGGCGGACAGGGGCGGCGGTGGACGGGGAGGAGGCGGCGCGACGACGGCA
Source organism: Schistocerca americana (assembly GCF_021461395.2). Lineage (NCBI taxonomy): Eukaryota > Metazoa > Arthropoda > Insecta > Orthoptera > Acrididae > Schistocerca > Schistocerca americana. The sequence continues at coordinate 23,567 of NW_025725215.1, forward strand.
TGGGGGCGAAAACGGGACGGGGGACGGGGGACGGCGGATGTTGAGAGGCGTCACGCGCGGACAGGACGCAGACACAGAGACACACAGATTGGAAAGGGAGGGTGCGCGGTAATAGTTGGGAATGTGCGTACCGTGCGGGATGGGAGTGGGCGAGGAACACGGTCGTGGCCCCTGTTTTGGGTGCGTGTGATGACGTCGGTGTGTTGTGGGAAGGGAAGGTGCTGTGGCGGCGGCGCGTAATGGGCGTAGGCCGAAAAGAGAAAGGAACGTCGGCAGTGTGTTGGCAAGCGTCGGTTCGACTGCGACGTTGATGGGCAGGGCAGGGCAAGGTTAATGGTGGTAGGAGTAGGCGTGTGGGCGCAAAAAAATCTGCCGCTGCAGGCGGTGCCGTAACCGCCATGGCGGGAAGGAGAGAGGGCCAAAGAAAGAAAGAAAGAAAGAAAGAAAGAAAGAAAGAAAGAAAGAAGAAAACAAAAAAAAAAAAAAGAAGGAGGGGGGGGGGGGGGCGAAAGTGGAGAGGCGGTGGTGTGAGAAGGGCGGGGGCGGAAGGAAGGCAGGAAGGACAAGAGGCGAGGCGACGGCTTGCTTTGTGTATCGGTCGGTCTCTGGCTATGCTTCGTTTTCTGCAGCAGGGTCGGTGCGCGGCGTGGCTCGCGGCAGTGGGAACGCCTGGCGGCTGGACGGCCAGCAATGCGGTTGGATGGGCGGCCACAGCACCGCACCTGTGCCCGAGGAGGAGACGCTGGCGGCGGGCCCTGAGGTGAGGCCGGCTCGGCTGGGGCTGGGGCTGGGGCTGTGGATGTGTAGGTGTGCGCCGCTGCTGCAACAACGAGTAAAACGCGAGAAGAAGGGATGGCGGTAGAGAGGAAAAAAAAAAAAAAAAAAAAAAGGTCGTGTTGTGTTGATGCGCAGGCAGACGCGTACAGAGAGACGAGCCCGGTCTGCAGCAGGGTGTGGCCGTGCCGAGTGCAGAGCAGCGGCGGCTCGGTTCGGTTCGGCCCGGCCCGGCGGGCCGCGCTGTTGTCGCGGACGTGAGCGCCCCCTGGCGGGTGGCCGGAGGCGGCGCGGCGTGTTGGACGTGTGGCTGGTGGCAGTGCACAATTTGCGAGTGGCTGGCGGTGTGGTGTGGCGGTTGGCGCGTCGGGCGGCGGAGAGAGAGAGGGAGGAGGAGAGGTATGTGTTGCGGGCGCCCTTTGCTGCGCTGCGTCGTTGCGTGTGCCGTACAGGGCGGGCGCTTGTCGACTGTGGGGCCGGTGTGGCGAATTGGCGTGAAACGGCTGCCGAGAGGTGTGTGGTAGCGAGCCGGTCGGTGTCAGTGCGAAGGGGAATGTGCGTGCGTTTGGCGGTTTCGGTGTGCTTTTTGCGGCGTGAGAGTGGGAATTAGTGGGGCCGGCTGTTGTGTTGGTTCCTTGTGTCTTGTGTCGCGTAGCTTGATGGCAACGTGGAAGGACGCCGGTTTCGTTTCGAGCCGTGCGTGTGGTTGTCGACGTTGACTGGTTGGCGTGTGGCGATGCACGTGCATGTGTGGGTCGCGAGTGCGTTTTTGGCTGGCTCTGTGTGTGTGTGTGTGTGTGTGTGTGTGTTTTGGGGGGGGAAGGGGGAGGCGGTGGTGAAAGTGCAGTCGTTGCCACGGGCGTCGTCGGGTGGGGCTGGGGCTGTGCGTCGTTGGCGGAAAGGTGGTAGGTTGCGCGTAAGCGAGCCCGTCGTTGACGGTGTCGCGTGAGTTGTGAATCGAGTGGGGCGCGGGGCGCGGGACAGGAGCAGCGTGCCGCTGCGTCGTGGTCGTCAGCAGAGGCTGTGCGTGTGCTTGTCCTTTTTGTGGGCGGTTCGTGCGAGGCGTTTTTGTTTTGTGTTGCCCTAGTTGTTAGTTTATTTTGTTTGTGTTTGTTATTGTGAGGCGACGACTGGTTGGTGGCGTGCGCGCGAAGCGGCGGTGTGCGCTTCCCGTGTCGTTTGTGTTTTTTTTTGTTTGTTTTTGTTTTTTGCACTGGGCCCCGGGGGGGGGGGGGGTGGGTGCGTGTGTGTCGATTGCCGGCTGGCGAAAGGAAAGGTGCGCCATCGGCGGGGTGGGTCGCCGGCACAAGTAGAGGCGGCGGCGTTGTTGCTGTTGTTGTTGTGTGGTGTTTGTTTTGTTCGGCTGTGTCGGCGAGCTGTGGTGCGGTGCGTGTGAATGGTGGTGCAAAAGTGCTGGCGTTGGGGCTGCGACTGCGACGGCGGCGAGCCGCGGGCGCGCCATTGATAGTGATGTTGTGAACAGCGGCTGTGTACGGTAGTGGTGTTGTTGTAGCACGACGTGCATCCGGGCCGGCGCGGAAAGCGCAGTTGCGGGCGGTTGCCCTTCGGTGCCAGCCATGTCGCGTGAGCGGCGGGTTGCTCTGGTGTCGACACGTGGTGCTCTGGGTTGTCGTGTGGTGCCCTTTGGCCGGTGGGGGTGGTTCGCGTGTGTCTCGTTCGCGCTCGGTATCTGGTCGTGGTCGTGCTGCTCCCCCGTCTGTCGGCGGTTTTCGACGTCGTCTGTACGTTTTTGTTCGTTTGCGGCGTGCCTGCCGACGTCGTCCCGTCGCGACCTTTCAACCGAAAGTGTGGCGCCCGAAGGTGAACGAACGTAACCCTGACCTCGGCGCTTTACGCTGAGCCGAGCGAACCGAACCTAACCTGTGGTGTGGCGAGGTGAGCTCAGCCTGTGGAGCCCCTAACGTCTACGTAAAGGTAAGCTGTCCGGCTCACGCCTCACGTTTGAACGCTTTTTGAACCTACGTTTGACGCTTCTTAACCTAGCACTGACCCCTTAACCTAACGTGTAACCTAACCGAACCTAACCTAACCTAACCTAACCTAACCTAACCTAACCTCTGACGCCTGACGTGTTTGAATGCTTAACCTAAGTTTGACGCTTAACCTAACCCAAGTCCCCTTAACCTAACCCACGTCCACCTAACCTAACCTAACCTAACCTAGACGTGTACACGTAATGTGTAACGCGTAACGTGTAAGGTCGGCTGTCGTGTGTGCTGACGGCAGATTGGGTTGGTCTGTAGATTCGGATTGCGGTTTGCCTCGGTCGAGGGGTTGGGTCGGAAGCGGCGAGGGGCGGCGGCGCCTGTTGCGCAGGCGGCGTCCGTTTGCGGCGGGCAATTGTTGAGAAACGGCTGTGAATGTTGGCGGGCGAGAGGAGGAGGACGGCGCGCGATGTGGCCCGACGGCTGCGGGCCGATCGGGAAACGGCGGGAGGGCGACGGAAGGCGATGGGGCGGCGGAGGCGCGTTTGCACGGCCGTCATCGCCGCACGCCTCGGCTTGTGTGGCTGTGGCGCCGGCCGCGCTGGCCGGGCTGCCGCGGCGACGGTGTGGGAGTTTTGCCGAAGGTTTGGCCATTGTGGCGGGTCGTCGGCTGGGGCTGTGGGGGCGGCATTTGGGCGGGGGCGGCGATTCTCGGCGGGCCGACCCAGGCTGTAGCGCGCGGTAGCTGCAGTTTGGCCGTGGTTTGCGGCGCTGCCGTGGCGACTGGTTGGCGACTGTGGTGTGGCTGTGTGTAGCCCCATCCTCGGTGGTTTGAAAGGCGCGGGCGGTTGTGGCGCAGGTTTGGGGCTGCTCCGCACAGGCTGTCGGACGTTGGGCGGTAGCAAGCGCGGGAGGCGCGGCGCGGCGGCGCGCAGAGTGGCGGCCGCTCTCTCGGCCGTCCGCGCCCGCCCGCGACACTGGCTGGGCCCTTGTGATTCTCTGCTCTGCTGTGCTGTGCTTGCGTGCCTGCCGTCCCGCTCGCTCTCGCTCTCGCTCTCGCTGTGTGTTAGGCGCGTCGTCGAAATGGCAGATCAGGCGGCTACGAACGAGACTGCTGCGGCACCCGCCGCCACCGGCACTACGAAGAAGGCCAAGTCTGCGTCGTCTGCGAAGAAGCCGCGCGCCAAGCCTGCGCACCCGCGCACCTCTGAGATGGTGACGGCCGCCATCAAGAGTCTGAAGGAGCGCGGCGGGTCGTCGCTGCAGGCGATCAAGAAGTACATAGCCGCGCACTACAAGCTGGACGCGGAGAAGCTGGCGCCGTTTATCAAGAAGTACCTCAAGTCGGCCGTCGTGGCGGGCGAGCTGGTGCAGACGAAGGGGAAGGGCGCGTCCGGCTCGTTCAAGCTTGCCGGCGCCGGCGGCGGGGGGGCGGCCGAGGGCGGCAAGGCTCGTGCTGGCGGTGCCAAGAAGAAGCGCGCCGCTCCGGCCAGCAAGGAGAAGAAGGGCGCCCGTGCGGCCGGCGCAAAGAAGGCTGGTGGCGTGAAGGCGGCGACCGGTCGGAAGGCGGGCGCCGCCAAGAAGGCGTCTGCGGCGTCGGCCGCTCCCGCGGGTGCGAAGAAGGCGGCTGCGGCCAAGCCGGCCAAGGCCAAGTCGCCGTCGAAGGCGAAGAAGGCCGCCAAGGTTCCGACGAAGAAGCCGAAGGCGCCGCGCCCGAAGAAGGCGACGACGCCGTCTAAGGCGAAGGCTTCGCCCAAGAAGAAGAAGTAGAGTAGAGGAGAAAGAGATGGGAAAGGAAGGGTTTGGCGCTTGACTCCGTCGTCCCCACCGCCCGTCGTCGTCTAGTGGCGCGCAAGAGACGCGCGGCCCAAAACGGCCCTTCTCAGGGCCATCAAAGCACGTCGGGGAAGGTTTTGATTGTCGTGTTGCGTTTGGTGTGGGTGTGTGTCTGTCTGTCTGGCGTTTCTGTATGCCCGTGGGGATGCTGTTTGCGTGCCGTGGTGGTTGGATTGCGGGGGTCGGTGGCGGGTGTGGGCGGCGGTAGCGGTAAGCGGTGTTGTTGCTGATGTCGTGGTTGATTGTCGCCGTGTTTGTTTTGTGGCGGCGGCCGACGGTTGGTTTTCTGTCACGTTGTTTTGTTTGAATACGTTGGTTGGCTTGCCTGCGTTCGTTCTTCTCGGATGTCTGTCGTGTCTGGTCTTTGTTTTGTTCCTTTGTGTGTGTGTTATGTTTTGCAACGGGGGGCACGTTGAGATGTGGGAAGGAGTCGGCGGGGGATTTCGGTGGCGTGTAGAGCGAGCGAGCGAGCCTGCCTGGCCGTTGGCCGTCGGAGTGGAGTGCGGGTTTTTTTTGTTTTTGATTTCGAAAAACGAAAGCGGCGGCCGGCCAGCCACCCGTGCGGTGTGACGTCGGCCGTTGGGTATTGTGCGCTTTGAGCGCCGGGGAGGGATGATGTGTGATTGTTGCGCGCTGCTAGCAGGCAGGCAGAGTGAGCGGGTGTGGCGGACGGACGGGAAGTGGTGGTTTTTGTTTTTTGGGTTGCGGGGCGAGAGGCAGGCGACCGACAAAGTTTGCTCGCGACGGAGAGATGTTAGTGGCCCTGAAAAGGGCCGTTTTTGTTTGTGCGGTGCGGTGCCGCGGCGCGGTTTAGGCGCGCTCGCCGCGGATGCGGCGCGCGAGCTGGATGTCCTTGGGCATGATGGTGACGCGCTTGGCGTGGATGGCGCACAGGTTGGTGTCTTCGAAGAGGCCGACGAGGTAGGCCTCGCTGGCCTCCTGCAGGGCCATGACTGCGGAGCTCTGGAAGCGCAGGTCGGTCTTGAAGTCCTGGGCGATCTCGCGCACTAGGCGCTGGAATGGCAGCTTGCGGATGAGCAGCTCTGTGCTCTTCTGGTAGCGCCTGATTTCTCGCAGGGCGACGGTGCCCGGCCTGTAGCGGTGGGGCTTCTTGACGCCTCCGGTGGCGGGCGCGCTCTTCCTCGCCGCCTTGGTGGCGAGCTGTTTGCGCGGCGCCTTTCCGCCGGTGGACTTGCGGGCCGTTTGCTTTGTGCGGGCCATGGCGGTAGCGGTAGCGGTAGCGGAGCGGCGTGCGTGGAGGTTAGGTGCGGCGCGGCGTCCGGTGCTGCCTTGACAACGGGCCCGCGCGCCTCCGTGCTGCGCTTATATGCCCTCGGTTGCGCGTGGTGGGGGGAGGGCGGGCCAGAGTCTATATAGGGGGGCGGCGGGCGCGCTGGGCGCAGACCGTAGCCGACTCGCGAGACGCTGCAGCTGCTGTTTGTGCACGTTTTGCTTTGCCCGAGGAAGGAAGGATGACAGGCCGCGGCAAGGGAGGAAAGGGGCTCGGCAAGGGCGGCGCCAAGCGGCACCGCAAGGTGTTGCGCGACAACATCCAGGGCATCACGAAGCCCGCCATCCGCCGCCTGGCTCGCAGGGGCGGCGTGAAGCGCATCTCTGGTCTGATCTACGAGGAGACCCGCGGGGTGCTGAAGGTGTTCCTGGAGAACGTGATCCGCGACGCGGTGACGTACACTGAGCACGCCAAGCGCAAGACTGTGACGGCCATGGACGTGGTGTACGCCCTGAAGAGGCAGGGGCGCACCCTGTACGGTTTCGGCGGTTAGGCTGCGTCGCAGCGGGCGCTGGCCTTCCCGCGGCCGTGCTTGTGGGTGGGAGAGACTAGAAAACGGCCCTTTTCAGGGCCACCACACTGTTCGGAAGTTGAAAAGTGCGAAAGAGTCTGTGTTGTTGCTGCGTGTGTTGTTTGTTTGTTTCTTTCCGTTTGAGCGACGTGATGTGACTGGGAGGGGAGAAGGAAAGGAAACGTGTCATGTGGCTGGCTGTGTGTGTGTGAGAGTGGAGCTGCTTCGTTTGTGTTTGTTATTGTGTGTCTTTGTATCGATCGCGATGGAGATGGCGGGCTGTGTGTTGTTGTGCGAGAGGCGGTGATTATTTGCTTGCGTGGTTTGGCTCTGTGTGTTTGCGGCGGCGTTGGGGTTTCCGAGGCAAGGCGTGTGGGCATAGGCGGCCGGATCAGCTGTTTGTTTCGTTCGTGTCGACGGCCGTTGCGCGCGGGAGTGGAGGGCGGTGTGTCGACACGCCTCCCTTTAACAATGGTCATTATTGCTGCCGTTGTCGTTTGGAAGGCGACTGCGACCGTGCAAAATGTGTGTGTGTGTGTGTGTGTGTGTTGGGCCACACGGGCTGTGTGGACGACAAGATGGCGGACGTGCGCCGGCGGCGGCTGTGCTGTGAAAGTGCAAAGTTAAAACAACAAAACAAGGTGCGGCGAGGACGACTGAAATTTTGCTTTGGACGTAGGTTTGTGTGGTGGCCCTGAAAAGGGCCGATTGTTGTGGGCCGAGCCGAGCCGGCAAAGCGCGTTGCGTGCAGGGGAGCACGCGGCGCTGCGATTGCCTGGCCTCCTTTAGGCCTTCTTCTCGGTCTTCTTTGGCAGCAGGACGGCCTGGATGTTGGGCAGGACACCACCCTGTGCGATGGTGACGCCCGACAGGAGCTTGTTGAGCTCCTCGTCGTTGCGGATGGCAAGCTGCAGGTGGCGCGGGATGATGCGCGTCTTCTTGTTGTCGCGGGCCGCGTTTCCGGCCAGCTCGAGCACCTCAGCCGCGAGGTACTCCATGACGGCGGCGAGGTAGACGGGCGCCCCGGCGCCGACGCGCTCTGCGTAGTTTCCCTTGCGCAGGAGGCGGTGGATTCTGCCGACCGGGAACTGGAGCCCAGCCCTGCTTGAGCGGGACTTTGACTTGCCCTTGACTTTGCCTCCCTTTCCGCGTCCGGACATGGCGATGGGCTAGCGACGGTGCACACGAAACGGAAACGAAAACGACCGGTGCGAGCGGCAGCGAGTCGAGCAGCGGAGTGCGTGCCGGCGCAGCCGGGGTGGGGGTGCTTTATGGGCTCGGGTGCGGCGGCCGGTTGCGCGCGCGCCCCATTGGTCGGCGGCCGCAACAGGGCGAGCTAGTAAAGGTGCGGCGGCGGCTGGCGGCGGGTGCCACTGTGTGGGGAGACGCTGACTAGAGCGGAGCGCTTGCTACTGGTGTTGCTGCTGCCGTACGTTGGTTCGAGATGCCGCCCAAGACTAGCGGGAAGGCCGCCAAGAAGGCTGGCAAGGCGCAGAAGAACATTTCGAAGGGCGACAAGAAGAAGAAGCGCAAGAGGAAGGAGAGCTATGCCATCTACATCTACAAGGTGCTGAAGCAGGTGCACCCTGACACGGGCATCTCGTCGAAGGCGATGAGCATCATGAACAGCTTCGTGAACGACATTTTCGAGCGCATTGCGGCCGAGGCTTCTCGCCTGGCGCACTACAACAAGCGCTCGACCATCACGTCCCGCGAGATCCAGACCGCTGTGCGGCTGTTGCTGCCTGGCGAGCTGGCCAAGCACGCCGTGAGCGAGGGCACGAAGGCGGTGACCAAGTACACGAGCTCCAAGTAAGGAGGTGGCTCTGGAATGGAAGGAAGGATGGAGAAGGCTCCTCCGTTGCGAGAGCGGCAAAACGGCCCTTTTCAGGGCCACCAACTTGCCTTTTGCGGGAAGGGCGGAATTGTTGTTGTTGTTGTTTGTGTGGACGGCTGTGATGTATGTGTGCATTTTGATTGTGGGTGGGGGGGCGCGTCAAAGCGTGTTGCGGGGTACGGCCACGAGGTTGGTCGCCGTGGCGTGGAATGGTGGCACGCCTCGTTGGAGTGGTTTTGACCCATTGGTGTTGGGGTGTGTGTGTGTGTGTGTGTTACCTGTCTGCGAGGGGGGGACAGTGCGATCGGCGACTTTTGTGTCACCGTAACGACGGCCGTTTGCGGGTTTGTTTTTTTTTTGCACATCATACATGGCGAGGGTGAAATGTGAAATGTTTTTTGTTGTTTGGTTTGTTTTTTGCCGCCCACTATTCCCTTTGCTGTACGCCGAGTTTTTGACAATGGTGCGACGTAACTGCAGCGTGGAGGTGTGTGAGTGACGTTGAAATGAACGTGCCATTAAGACGCATTGTTGTTGTATTGTACTGTACGTGTACGGCGACACGCACGATGATGTACCATTCGACTCTGATTTCTGATAGCCGTGTCTGACTGATTGCGTACGACGCACGCACACCGATGTCGTCATTCAAGATGCACGCGTGTCCAGTGCAGTACAGTAAGCGCGACGCTAGACGACGACGGCGGCGGCGGCGGCGGTCGTTTGTTTGGCGAATGTCTGTACACGTGTTTGTCTGTGTCCATCCGGTATGTATTTGTTTGTTTGAAAGTGTTTTGTGTGTCGGTGACGTGGTCCGATCCGTCGCCCCCTGAGTAACTGTCGATCGGCGCGATAGACCGGCGTCACGCAACTGAACCGAAGTCTTGGGCACACCCGTCATACTGTTGTACACCGTCGCGCTGAGAACGGTAACGAAGGGTTGACTTTGATCGGTCGAATGTCTGGGCAGAACGTGAGGAATGAGGCAAGAGTGCAAGGAGGGGGGGCAAAAGAGAGAGGAAGGGAAAAAGGGGAGAAACGCATTCGTAGAGCAACGGAACGTTCCCGTGTCGGAGGCGTATTGGAGCCGCACTGAAAATGCGTTTAACGGCGGCGCGGCTGCAAGTGTCTGCCGTGGTGAACGTTACCTTTGACGGCTGCATTGGGCTTTGCCTTTGCTTTCGCTTTCGCTTTCCCGGATGTACGTAACGTTTGTTGATATGGTTCTGAGGAAGAGTGTATGACAGTGCCGTGCCGTCCATGTTCGTGTGCCCTCCCATTGTGTGTATGCTATTGTCTGTGTACTTGAATGATGTATGTAGGTGTTAGTGGACATGTTTTACCAGTGGGGGGAAATGGATCGTCGATAGTTGCCGTCACTCTGTCACGGTCGAGATGACGCACCCTCCGTACAGAAAGGTGTCGAGAAAGTGAGTGTGTGCGTCCGTGAATTGGCAGTGTTTGGAGGTGGGCGTGCCCTGCATGTGGCCCGGAAGGCTGTTCGTTTGGCGGTAGTGTTGTGTGGACAGGGGAGGGGCATGCGTAACGCTGCTGGCATGGCATGGCATTTCGGGAGATGGGAGGGGGCAAACGAGGAGCGGCGGCCAAAGAGAGGCGGGACGGGGAGGGGCGCGGTGTGGGTGGCTTGCGCCTGTGCTCGGCGTTGTGGTTTGTGCAAAAGAGGAGGAGAAAAACAATGAGTTGCCAGGGAGGGGAGCGGTGTTGTGTTGTGGTTGTCGTGGTGTAGCCGCAGACGCGGCTGTCAGTGAACGTGGCGAGACGGACGGATGCGCGGAGGGGCGGGGGCGGCGCATTTCGCCGGTGCCGTGCCGTGCCTGAAAGCCGCGTGGTCGCTGTGTTGTTGGTGGCGTGGGGGCGAGGAGAGTACCGTACGGGTGTGCTTGTGCGCCGGAAATGGCACACTGCGCCTGCCCGTCTTGGAGGCTGATGGCTGTGGTGTGGAAATGGGGCGCGGTGATGTTGAAGCAGTTGAAGAACAGAAAAGAAACCAAGAAAACGGAAGGCGTGATGCGGCGGTGGTGGTGGTGGTGAGAGCGGGAAAAACAAAACAAAAAAAAAGAAGGAAAAACAACAAGAAACAAAAAAGAAAACAAAAGGTCTATCAATATTAGAATGTAAATGGAAATGGAAATGGACCCAGGTATAACCTCCCTGCACAAGTAGCAGAGGGTCCGATGATAATAAAAATGTGCCAGAATGTTAACGTCCCTACAAAACAAACCCAACGATAATATGAATGAAAGAATGAACCGTATGTAACATTGCAACAGACATAATGAAACCTGATAAATTGTATAAGGGCAGCAGCGTTGACCTTTGGCCCTGTATCCAGAATAAAAAGAGCCAAAGATCGTTACCCCAATGAAAAAGACACTGAAACACGTATGTAACATAGCAGCGATGGCGAGACATTGTAGCGTCTGTGACCAGAGAGTTTGCGCTGGACCGCGCGAGTGTTGCGAGCGGTTCTCAGTCAGTCAGTCAGTCAGTCAGTCAGTCGTTGCGAGTCTGTAGGTCTGTCTAGTTGAGGGCTGTACTCTGTCAGTAGTCGTCGCGTGCAGTACGCTAATAGTCGTCATGCAGAGCGGTCGGTCAGTAGTAGCAGCCGAGTGCGGTTGTGTGATGTAGGCGGTCGGCAACACTGGTCAAGATGGTGAATAAGGTATACTGTTAATTAATATAATCATTAGATAATGAACAATTTTATTTATTGTAATTATTCTCCAACAAGTTCCCCAATACTAATTTTTATTTCAAAAGCATTTTTCAAACATTTAATTGTTTATTGAACTAAAGAGTTCGTTGCACTTCACATTTCATTCCACGTCTTTGAAGAAAGATTGCACTAAAATCACAACAAAAAGAGAATATTATTATTTGCAATGCAGTTCCTCCAAGCGCTGCGCAACAAACAAGAGCAGAAATGTTGTGACATCCATTTATTCCGAGGTAAGACTTTTAATTCTGATTGTTTTGCACAGGGCCAAAGACCGATAGTTCGGTTTAATCGAAGTTTCTTGTCACTGAACGGACTTTAAATGTTGTGAAGAATTTATATTTGAGTCAGATTGCGAAATTCACATGTTTGTTGCCATTTTCAATACCTCTCATTGTGGGCGAGGTTACAATTAGCGCAATGTCCATTAGCATCCGTAAATAACATTGTCCATTATTTTAAATTTTGCGGGGAGGTTACAACACACAAAAAAAAACAAAAAAAAATTGCATTTGTATCCGCTCCTCAATTGTAGATACCCCTTACACAGCTGTGTGCAATGAATGAGTGCTGGCTGGTAATTAATTGCACTCCTTGGAGGGAAATGCCATAGGAAGTAGTCTTTAAAAAGTGAATGTTTTTCGTTAAAAGACAAAAGTTACGTTAGAAAAAAGTAATAGTGGGGCTTTTGTTGTTGAACAAAATAAGTACAATGAACATACGTTATCAGATTTGCGCAAAATGCAGCTTCACACTACCTTTTGATTATAACACAATATACTATACATCGTCCCGAACCGTGACCAGAGTCGCGAGACGAGCAGAGCACGCCGCCGACGCCCGCTCAGTACAACCGTCCACCCGCTACTACTGTCGACCGACTACTACCTCTCCCGACTCGCGCTACAATATATATAACAACTGTTCCTGGCGACCCGGTGCGTGCCACTACTGTCGTCTGGCGCGGTCCAAGCGCCGACTAGCAACGATAAATAACTCTCTGGTCAGACAGAGATGCTGTCATGCCTCGCCATCGCTCTGGTAATGAATACATACGTGTTGCAGCGTGCGTACCACCGGAACACGCAGTGGCGGAGCCAAAGACTGTGTTGTCGAGGTCGAGTGCGAGCGGGAAGAGAGGCAGCGTCGGCACGGAGATGCAAGCGAGCGCGAGACGCACGGGGGCTGCGGCGTGGCGCGTTTGCGGTCGGCGCCTTTGGTGGCAACGGCCGGGACAAGCAGCGGTGTATGGTGTGGTGCGGGGCGGACAGGGGCGGCGGTGGACGGGGAGGAGGCGGCGCGACGACGGCATGGGGGCGAAAACGGGACGGGGGACGGGGGACGGCGGATGTTGAGAGGCGTCACGCGCGGACAGGACGCAGACACAGAGACACACAGATTGGAAAGGGAGGGTGCGCGGTAATAGTTGGGAATGTGCGTACCGTGCGGGATGGGAGTGGGCGAGGAACACGGTCGTGGCCCCTGTTTTGGGTGCGTGTGATGACGTCGGTGTGTTGTGGGAAGGGAAGGTGCTGTGGCGGCGGCGCGTAATGGGCGTAGGCCGAAAAGAGAAAGGAACGTCGGCAGTGTGTTGGCAAGCGTCGGTTCGACTGCGACGTTGATGGGCAGGGCAGGGCAAGGTTAATGGTGGTAGGAGTAGGCGTGTGGGCGCAAAAAAATCTGCCGCTGCAGGCGGTGCCGTAACCGCCATGGCGGGAAGGAGAGAGGGCCAAAGAAAGAAAGAAAGAAAGAAAGAAAGAAAGAAAGAAAGAAAGAAGAAAACAAAAAAAAAAAAAAGAAGGAGGGGGGGGGGGGGGCGAAAGTGGAGAGGCGGTGGTGTGAGAAGGGCGGGGGCGGAAGGAAGGCAGGAAGGACAAGAGGCGAGGCGACGGCTTGCTTTGTGTATCGGTCGGTCTCTGGCTATGCTTCGTTTTCTGCAGCAGGGTCGGTGCGCGGCGTGGCTCGCGGCAGTGGGAACGCCTGGCGGCTGGACGGCCAGCAATGCGGTTGGATGGGCGGCCACAGCACCGCACCTGTGCCCGAGGAGGAGACGCTGGCGGCGGGCCCTGAGGTGAGGCCGGCTCGGCTGGGGCTGGGGCTGGGGCTGTGGATGTGTAGGTGTGCGCCGCTGCTGCAACAACGAGTAAAACGCGAGAAGAAGGGATGGCGGTAGAGAGGAAAAAAAAAAAAAAAAAAAAAAGGTCGTGTTGTGTTGATGCGCAGGCAGACGCGTACAGAGAGACGAGCCCGGTCTGCAGCAGGGTGTGGCCGTGCCGAGTGCAGAGCAGCGGCGGCTCGGTTCGGTTCGGCCCGGCCCGGCGGGCCGCGCTGTTGTCGCGGACGTGAGCGCCCCCTGGCGGGTGGCCGGAGGCGGCGCGGCGTGTTGGACGTGTGGCTGGTGGCAGTGCACAATTTGCGAGTGGCTGGCGGTGTGGTGTGGCGGTTGGCGCGTCGGGCGGCGGAGAGAGAGAGGGAGGAGGAGAGGTATGTGTTGCGGGCGCCCTTTGCTGCGCTGCGTCGTTGCGTGTGCCGTACAGGGCGGGCGCTTGTCGACTGTGGGGCCGGTGTGGCGAATTGGCGTGAAACGGCTGCCGAGAGGTGTGTGGTAGCGAGCCGGTCGGTGTCAGTGCGAAGGGGAATGTGCGTGCGTTTGGCGGTTTCGGTGTGCTTTTTGCGGCGTGAGAGTGGGAATTAGTGGGGCCGGCTGTTGTGTTGGTTCCTTGTGTCTTGTGTCGCGTAGCTTGATGGCAACGTGGAAGGACGCCGGTTTCGTTTCGAGCCGTGCGTGTGGTTGTCGACGTTGACTGGTTGGCGTGTGGCGATGCACGTGCATGTGTGGGTCGCGAGTGCGTTTTTGGCTGGCTCTGTGTGTGTGTGTGTGTGTGTGTGTGTGTTTTGGGGGGGGAAGGGGGAGGCGGTGGTGAAAGTGCAGTCGTTGCCACGGGCGTCGTCGGGTGGGGCTGGGGCTGTGCGTCGTTGGCGGAAAGGTGGTAGGTTGCGCGTAAGCGAGCCCGTCGTTGACGGTGTCGCGTGAGTTGTGAATCGAGTGGGGCGCGGGGCGCGGGACAGGAGCAGCGTGCCGCTGCGTCGTGGTCGTCAGCAGAGGCTGTGCGTGTGCTTGTCCTTTTTGTGGGCGGTTCGTGCGAGGCGTTTTTGTTTTGTGTTGCCCTAGTTGTTAGTTTATTTTGTTTGTGTTTGTTATTGTGAGGCGACGACTGGTTGGTGGCGTGCGCGCGAAGCGGCGGTGTGCGCTTCCCGTGTCGTTTGTGTTTTTTTTTGTTTGTTTTTGTTTTTTGCACTGGGCCCCGGGGGGGGGGGGGGGTGGGTGCGTGTGTGTCGATTGCCGGCTGGCGAAAGGAAAGGTGCGCCATCGGCGGGGTGGGTCGCCGGCACAAGTAGAGGCGGCGGCGTTGTTGCTGTTGTTGTTGTGTGGTGTTTGTTTTGTTCGGCTGTGTCGGCGAGCTGTGGTGCGGTGCGTGTGAATGGTGGTGCAAAAGTGCTGGCGTTGGGGCTGCGACTGCGACGGCGGCGAGCCGCGGGCGCGCCATTGATAGTGATGTTGTGAACAGCGGCTGTGTACGGTAGTGGTGTTGTTGTAGCACGACGTGCATCCGGGCCGGCGCGGAAAGCGCAGTTGCGGGCGGTTGCCCTTCGGTGCCAGCCATGTCGCGTGAGCGGCGGGTTGCTCTGGTGTCGACACGTGGTGCTCTGGGTTGTCGTGTGGTGCCCTTTGGCCGGTGGGGGTGGTTCGCGTGTGTCTCGTTCGCGCTCGGTATCTGGTCGTGGTCGTGCTGCTCCCCCGTCTGTCGGCGGTTTTCGACGTCGTCTGTACGTTTTTGTTCGTTTGCGGCGTGCCTGCCGACGTCGTCCCGTCGCGACCTTTCAACCGAAAGTGTGGCGCCCGAAGGTGAACGAACGTAACCCTGACCTCGGCGCTTTACGCTGAGCCGAGCGAACCGAACCTAACCTGTGGTGTGGCGAGGTGAGCTCAGCCTGTGGAGCC
>NW_025725216.1:0-38471 GCF_021461395.2 Schistocerca americana
CCTGAACGATACAATTAAATATCATTTTTGCGTCGGATTCGAAAATCTAGACTCACAGAAGAAGGATCATATTGTGCCCGAGACAGCAATTACCACTTGGAGACAAGTCGGCTGGAGGCCGATGTATTGAATCTCGACGCAATTTGAGTGTTCCATCGTCATTAGGAGGCCCTGAACGTTACAATAAACTATCAGTTTCGCGTCGGATTCGAAAATCTAGACTCACAGGAGAACGACCATAAGGTGCCCGAGGCAGGAATAGACCCTTGGATACAAGTCGGCTCGAGGCCGATGTATTGAATATCGACGCAATTTGAGTGTTCCATCGTCATTAGGAGGCCCTAAACGTTACAATTAACTATCATTTTTGCGTCGGATTCGATAATCTAAACTCACAGGAGAACGACCATAAGGTGCCCGAGGCAGCAACAGACACTTGGAGACAAGTCGGCTGGAGGCCGATGTATTGAATCTCGACGTAATTTGAGTGTTCCAATCGTCATTAGGAGGCCCTAAACGTTACAATTAACTATCATTTTTGCGTCGGATTCGATAATCTAAACTCACAGGAGAACGACCATAAGGTGCCCGAGGCAGCAACAGACCCTTGGAGACAAGGTCGACTGGAGGCCGATGTATTGAATATCGACGAAATTTGAGTGTTCCATCGTCATTAGGAGGCCCTAAACGTTACAATTAACTATCATTTTTGCGTCGGATTCGATAATCTAAACTCACAGGAGAACGACCATAAGGTGCCCGAGGCAGCAACAGACACTTGGAGACAAGTCGGCTGGAGGCCGATGTATTGAATCTAGACGTAATTTGAGTGTTCCATCGTCATTAGGAGGGCCCCTAAACGTTACAATTAAGAATCAGTTTCACGTCGGATTCAAAAAATCTAGACTTACATGAGAGCGAACATAAGGTGCCCGAGACAGCAATATCCCCTTTGAGACAAGTCGGCTGGAGGCCGATGTATTGAATCTCGACGCAATTTGAGTGTTCCATCGTCATTTACAAGGCCCTGTACGTTACAATTAACTATCATTTTTGCGTCGGATTCGAAAATCTAGACTCACAGGAGAACGACCATAAGGTGCCCAAGACAGCAATATCCCCTTGGAGACAAGTCGGCTGGAGGCCGATGTATTGAATCTCGACGCAATTTGAGTGTTCCATCGGCATTAGGAGGCCCTGAACGTAACATTTAAGAATCAGTTTTCACGTCGGATTCGAAAATCTAGACTCACATGAGAGCGAACATAAGGTGCACCGTGGCAGCAAAAGACCCTTGGAGACAAGTCGGCTTTAGGTCCGATGTATTGGATCGCGACGCAATTTGAGTGTTCCATCGTCATTAGGAGGCCCTAAACGTTACAATTAACTTTCATGTTTGCGTCGGATTTGATAATCTAAACTCACAGGAGAACGACCATAAGGTGCCCGAGGCAGCAACAGACACTTGGAGACAAGTCGGCTGGAGGCCGATGTATTGAATTCTCGACGCTATTTGAGTGTTCCATCGTCATTAGGAGGCCCTAAACGTTACAATTAACTATCATTTTTGCGTCGGATTCGATAGTCTAAACTCACAGGAGAACGACCATAAGGTGCCCGAGGCAGCAATAGACCGTTGGAGAAAAGTCGGCTGGAGGTCGATGTATTGGATCACGACGCAATTTGAGTGTTTCCATCGTCATTTGGATTCCCTGAATGTTACAATTAACTATCAGTTTCTCGTCGGATTCGAAAATCTAGACTCACAGGAGACGGACCATTTGGTGCCCGAGGCAGCAAGATCCCCTTGGAGACAAAATCCGCTGGAAGACGATGTATTGAATCTCGACGCATTTTTGAGTGTTTCTAATCGTCATTAGGAGGCCCTGAACCGTTACTATTCACTATCATTTTTGCGTCGGATTCGAAAATCTATACTCACAGGAGAAGGACCGTAAGGTGCCCGAGACAGCAGTATCCCCTTTGAGACAAGTCGGCTGGAGGCCGATGTATTGAATCTCGACGCAATTTGAGTGTTCCATCGTCATTACAAGGCCGTGTACGTTACAATTAACTATCATTTTTGCGTCGGATTCGAACAATCTAGACTCACAGGAGAACGACCATAAAGTGCCCGAGACAGCAATATCCCCTTGGAGACAAGTCGGCTGGAGGCCGATGTATTGAATCTAGACGCAATTTGAGTGTTCCAATCGGCATTAGGAGGCCCTGAAAGTTACATTTAGGAATCAGTTTCACGTCGGATTCGAAAATCTAGACTCACATGAGAGCGAACATAAGGTGCCCGAGGCAGCAACAGACCCCTTGGAGACAAGTCGGCTTTAGGTCGATGTATTGGATCTCGCCGCAATTTGAGTGTTCCATCGTCATTAGGAGGCCCTGAACGTTACAATTAACTATCAGTTTCGCGTCGGATTCGAAAATCTAGACTCACAGGGAGAACGACCATAAGGTGCCCGAGGCAGGAATAGACCCTTGGAGACAAGTCGGCTCGAGGCCGATGTATTGAATATCGACGCAATTTGAGTGTTTCCATCGTCATTAGGAGGCCCTAAACGTTACAATTAACTATCATTTTTGCGTCGGATTCAATAATCTAAACTCACAGGAGAACGACCATAAGGTGCCCGAGGCAGCAACAGACACTTGGAGACAAGTCGACTGGAGGCCGATGTATTGAATCTCGACGTAATTTGAGTGTTCCATCGTCAGTTAGGAGGCCCTAAACGTTACAATTAACTATCATTTTTGCGTCGGATTCGATAATCTAAACTCACAGGAGAACGACCATAAGGTGCCCGAGGCAGCAACAGACCCTTGGAGACAAGTCGACTGGAGGCCGATGTATTGAATATCGACGAAATTTGAGTGTTCCATCGTCATTAGGAGGCCCTAAAACGTTACAATTAACTATCATTTTTTGCGTCGGATTCGATAATCTAAACTCACAGGAGAACGACCATAAGGTGCCCGTGGCAGCAACAGACACTTGGAGACAAGTCGGCTGGAGGCCGAGTGTATTGAATCTCGACGCAATTTGAGTGTTCCATCGTCATTACAAGGCCCTGTACGTTACAATTAACTATCATTCTTTGCGTCGGATTCGAAAAATCTAGACCCACAGGAGAACGACCATAAGGTGCCCGAGACAGCAATATCCCCTTGGAGACAAGTCGGCTGGAGGCCGATGTATTGAATCTCGACGCAAT
This sequence comes from Schistocerca americana, assembly GCF_021461395.2. NCBI lineage: Eukaryota > Metazoa > Arthropoda > Insecta > Orthoptera > Acrididae > Schistocerca > Schistocerca americana. The sequence goes on from NW_025725216.1 coordinate 3,231, forward strand.
TTGAGGGTTCCATCGGCATTAGGAGGCCCTGAAACGTTACATTTAAGAATCAGTTTCACGTCGGATTCGAAAATCTAGACTCACATGAGAGCCGAACATAAGGTGCCCCGTGGCAGCAACAGACCCTTGGAGACAAGTCGGCTGGAGGCCGATGTATTGAATCTCGACGCAATTTGAGTCTTCTATCGTCATTTAGGAGGCCCTAAAACGTTACAATTAACTATCATTTTTGCGTCGGATTCGATAATCTAAACTCACAGGAGAACGACCATAAGGTGCCCGAGGCAGCAACAGACCCTTGGAGACAAGTCGGCTGGAGGCCGATGTATTGAATATCGACGCAATTTTGAGTGTTCCATCGTCATTAGGAGGCCCTAAAACGTTACAATTAACTATCATTTTTGCGTCGGATTCGATAGTCTAATCTCACAGGAGAACGACCATAAGGTGCCCGAGGCAGCAATAGACCGTTGGAGAAAAGTCGGCTGGAGGTCGATGTATTGGATCACGACGCAATTTGAGTGTTCCATCGTCATTTGGAGGCCCTGAATGTTACAATTGACTATCAGTATCTCGTCGGATTCGAAAATCTAGACTCACAGGAGACGGACCATTTGGTGCCCGAGGCAGCAAGATCCCCTTGGAGACAAATCGGCTGGAAGACGATGTATTGAATCTCGACGTAATTTGAGTGTTCTATCGTCATTAGGAGGCCCTGAACGTTACTATTCACTATCATTTTTGCGTCGGATTCGAAAATCTATACTCACAGGAGAAGAACCATAAGGTGCCCGAGACAGCAATATCCCCTTTGAGACAAGTCGGCTGGAGGCCGATGTATTGAATCTCGACGCAATTTGAGTGTTCCATCGTCATTACAAGGCCGTGTACGTTACAATTAACTATCATTTTTGCGTCGGATTCGAAAATCTAGACTCACAGGAGAACGACCATAAGGTGCCCGAGACAGCAATATCCCCTTGGAGACAAGTCGGCTGGAGGCCGATGTATTGAATCTCGACGCAATTTGAGTGTTCCATCGGCATTAGGAGGCCCTGAACGTTACATTTAGGAATCAGTTTCACGTCGGATTCGAAAATCTAGACTCACATGAGAGCGAACATAAGGTGCCCGAGGCAGCAACAGACCCTTGGAGACAAGTCGACTGGAGGCCGATGTATTGAATATCGACGAAATTTGAGTGTTCCATCGTCATTAGGAGGCCCTAAACGTTACAATTAACTATCATTTTTGCGTCGGATTCGATAATCTAAACTCACAGGAGAACGACCATAAGGTGCCCGAGGCAGCAACAGACACTTGGAGACAAGTCGGCTGGAGGCCGATGTATTGAATCTCGACGTAATTTGAGTGTTCCATCGTCATTAGGAGGCCCTAAACGTTACAATTAACTATCATTTTTGCGTCGGATTCGACAATCTAAACTCACAGGAGACGACCATAAGGTGCCCGAGGCAGCAACAGACTCTTGGAGACAAGTCCGCTGGAGGCCGATGAATTGAATCTCGACGCAATTTGAGTGTTCCATCGTCATTACAAGGCCATGAACGATACAATTAACTATCATTTTTGCGTCGGATTCGAAAATCTAGACTCACAGAAGAAGGATCATATTGTGCCCGAGACAGCAATTACCCTTGGAGACAAGTCGGCTGGAGGCCGATGTATTGAATCTCGACGCAATTTGAGTGTTCCATCGTCATTAGGAGGCCCTGAACGTTACAATTAACTATCAGTTTCGCGTCGGATTCGAAAATCTAGACTCACAGGAGAACGACCATAAGGTGCCCGAGGCAGCAATAGACCCTTGGAGACAAGTTGGCTCGAGGCCGATGTATTGAATATCGACGCAATTTGAGTGTTCCATCGTCATTAGGAGGCCCTAAACGTTACAATTAACTATCATTTTTGCGTCCGATTCGATAATCTAAACTCACAGGAGACGACCATAAGGTGCCCGAGGCAGCAACAGACTCTTGGAGACTAGTCGGCTGGAGGCCGATGTATTGAATCTCGACGCAATTTGAGTGTTCCATCGTCATTACAAGGCCCTGAACAATACAATTAACTATCATTTTTGCGTCGGATTCGAAAATCTAGACTCACAGAAGAAGGATCATATTGTGCCCGAGACAGCAATTACCCTTGGAGACAAGTCGGCTGGAGGCCGATGTATTGAATCTCGACGCAATTTGAGTGTTCCATCGTCATTAGGAGGCCCTGAACGTTACAATAAACTATCAGTTTCGCGTCGGATTCGAAAATCTAGACTCACAGGAGAACGACCATAAGGTGCCCGAGGCAGCAATAGACCCTTGGAGACAAGTCGGCTGGAGGCCGATGTATTGAATCTCGACGCAATTCGAGTGTTCCATCGTCATTACAAGGCCCTGTACGTTACAATCAACTATTATTTTTGCGTCGGATTTGAAAATCTAGACTCACAGGAGAACGACCATAAGGTGCCCGAGACAGCAGTAGACCCTTGGAGACAAGTCGGCTGGAGGCCGATGTATTGAATCTCGACGCAATTTGAGTGTTCCATCGGCATTAGGATTCCCTGAACGTTACATTTAAGAATCAGTTTCACGTCGGATTCGAAAATCTAGACTCACATGAGATCGAACATAAGGTGCCCGAGGCAGCAACAGACCCTTGGAGACAAGTCGGCTTTAGGTCGATGTATTGGATCGCGACGCAATTTGAGTGTTCCATCGTCATTAGGAGGCCCTAAACGTTACAATTAACTATCATTTTTGCGTCGGATTCGATAATCTAAACTCACACGAGAACGACCATAAGGTGCCCGAGGCAGCAACAGACACTTGGAGACAAGTCGGCTGGAGGCCGATGTATTGAATCTCGACGCAATTTGAGTGTTCCATCGTCATTACAAGGCCATGAACGATACAATTAACTATCATTTTTGCGTCGGATTCGAAAATCTAGACTCACAGGAGAACGACCATAAGGTGCCCGAGGCAGCAATAGACCCTTGGAGACAAGTTGGCTGGAGGCCGATGTATTGAATATCGACGCAATTTGAGTGTTCCATCGTCATTAGGAGGCCCTAAACGTTACAATTAACTATCATTTTTGCGTCCGATTCGATAATCTAAACTCACAGGAGACGACCATAAGGTGCCCGAGGCAGCAACAGACTCTTGGAGACAAGTCGGCTGGAGGCCGATGTATTGAATCTCGACGCAATTTGAGTGTTCCATCGTCATTACAAGGCCCTGAACGATACAATTAAATATCATTTTTGCGTCGGATTCGAAAATCTAGACTCACAGAAGAAGGATCATATTGTGCCCGAGACAGCAATTACCCTTGGAGACAAGTCGGCTGGAGGCCGATGTATTGAATCTCGACGCAATTTGAGTGTTCCATCGTCATTAGGAGGCCCTGAACGTTACAATAAACTATCAGTTTCGCGTCGGATTCGAAAATCTAGACTCACAGGAGAACGACCATAAGGTGCCCGAGGCAGGAATAGACCCTTGGAGACAAGTCGGCACGAGGCCGATGTATTGAATATCGACGCAATTTGAGTGTTCCATCGTCATTAGGAGGCCCTAAACGTTACAATTAACTATCATTTTTGCGTCGGATTCGATAATCTAAACTCACAGGAGAACGACCATAAGGTGCCCGAGGCAGCAACAGACACTTGGAGACAAGTCGGCTGGAGGCCGATGTATTGAATCTCGACGTAATTTGAGTGTTCCATCGTCATTAGGAGGCCCTAAACGTTACAATTAACTATCATTTTTGCGTCGGATTCGATAATCTAAACTCACAGGAGAACGACCATAAGGTGCCCGAGGCAGCAACAGACCCTTGGAGACAAGTCGACTGGAGGCCGATGTATTGAATATCGACGAAATTTGAGTGTTCCATCGTCATTAGGAGGCCCTAAACGTTACAATTAACTATCATTTTTGCGTCGGATTCGATAATCTAAACTCACAGGAGAACGACCATAAGGTGCCCGAGGCAGCAACAGACACTTGGAGACAAGTCGGCTGGAGGCCGATGTATTGAATCTAGACGTAATTTGAGTGTTCCATCGTCATTAGGAGGCCCTAAACGTTACAATTAAGAATCAGTTTCACGTCGGATTCAAAAATCTAGACTTACATGAGAGCGAACATAAGGTGCCCGAGACAGCAATATCCCCTTTGAGACAAGTCGGCTGGAGGCCGATGTATTGAATCTCGACGCAATTTGAGTGTTCCATCGTCATTACAAGGCCCTGTACGTTACAATTAACTATCATTTTTGCGTCGGATTCGAAAATCTAGACTCACAGGAGAACGACCATAAGGTGCCCAAGACAGCAATATCCCCTTGGAGACAAGTCGGCTGGAGGCCGATGTATTGAATCTCGACGCAATTTGAGTGTTCCATCGGCATTAGGAGGCCCTGAACGTAACATTTAAGAATCAGTTTCACGTCGGATTCGAAAATCTAGACTCACATGAGAGCGAACATAAGGTGCCCGTGGCAGCAAAAGACCCTTGGAGACAAGTCGGCTTTAGGTCGATGTATTGGATCGCGACGCAATTTGAGTGTTCCATCGTCATTAGGAGGCCCTAAACGTTACAATTAACTTTCATGTTTGCGTCGGATTTGATAATCTAAACTCACAGGAGAACGACCATAAGGTGCCCGAGGCAGCAACAGACACTTGGAGACAAGTCGGCTGGAGGCCGATGTATTGAATCTCGACGCTATTTGAGTGTTCCATCGTCATTAGGAGGCCCTAAACGTTACAATTAACTATCATTTTTGCGTCGGATTCGATAGTCTAAACTCACAGGAGAACGACCATAAGGTGCCCGAGGCAGCAATAGACCGTTGGAGAAAAGTCGGCTGGAAGTCGATGTATTGGATCACGACGCAATTTGAGTGTTCCATCGTCATTTGGATTCCCTGAATGTTACAATTAACTATCAGTTTCTCGTCGGATTCGAAAATCTAGACTCACAGGAGACGGACCATTTGGTGCCCGAGGCAGCAAGATCCCCTTGGAGACAAATCCGCTGGAAGACGATGTATTGAATCTCGACGCATTTTGAGTGTTCTATCGTCATTAGGAGGCCCTGAACGTTACTATTCACTATCATTTTTGCGTCGGATTCGAAAATCTATACTCACAGGAGAAGGACCGTAAGGTGCCCGAGACAGCAGTATCCCCTTTGAGACAAGTCGGCTGGAGGCCGATGTATTGAATCTCGACGCAATTTGAGTGTTCCATCGTCATTACAAGGCCGTGTACGTTACAATTAACTATCATTTTTGCGTCGGATTCGAAAATCTAGACTCACAGGAGAACGACCATAAAGTGCCCGAGACAGCAATATCCCCTTGGAGACAAGTCGGCTGGAGGCCGATGTATTGAATCTAGACGCAATTTGAGTGTTCCATCGGCATTAGGAGGCCCTGAAAGTTACATTTAGGAATCAGTTTCACGTCGGATTCGAAAATCTAGACTCACATGAGAGCGAACATAAGGTGCCCGAGGCAGCAACAGACCCTTGGAGACAAGTCGGCTTTAGGTCGATGTATTGGATCTCGCCGCAATTTGAGTGTTCCATCGTCATTAGGAGGCCCTGAACGTTACAATTAACTATCAGTTTCGCGTCGGATTCGAAAATCTAGACTCACAGGAGAACGACCATAAGGTGCCCGAGGCAGGAATAGACCCTTGGAGACAAGTCGGCTCGAGGCCGATGTATTGAATATCGACGCAATTTGAGTGTTCCATCGTCATTAGGAGGCCCTAAACGTTACAATTAACTATCATTTTTGCGTCGGATTCAATAATCTAAACTCACAGGAGAACGACCATAAGGTGCCCGAGGCAGCAACAGACACTTGGAGACAAGTCGACTGGAGGCCGATGTATTGAATCTCGACGTAATTTGAGTGTTCCATCGTCATTAGGAGGCCCTAAACGTTACAATTAACTATCATTTTTGCGTCGGATTCGATAATCTAAACTCACAGGAGAACGACCATAAGGTGCCCGAGGCAGCAACAGACCCTTGGAGACAAGTCGACTGGAGGCCGATGTATTGAATATCGACGAAATTTGAGTGTTCCATCGTCATTAGGAGGCCCTAAACGTTACAATTAACTATCATTTTTGCGTCGGATTCGATAATCTAAACTCACAGGAGAACGACCATAAGGTGCCCGTGGCAGCAACAGACACTTGGAGACAAGTCGGCTGGAGGCCGATGTATTGAATCTCGACGCAATTTGAGTGTTCCATCGTCATTACAAGGCCCTGTACGTTACAATTAACTATCATTTTTGCGTCGGATTCGAAAATCTAGACCCACAGGAGAACGACCATAAGGTGCCCGAGACAGCAATATCCCCTTGGAGACAAGTCGGCTGGAGGCCGATGTATTGAATCTCGACGCAATTTGAGGGTTCCATCGGCATTAGGAGGCCCTGAACGTTACATTTAAGAATCAGTTTCACGTCGGATTCGAAAATCTAGACTCACATGAGAGCGAACATAAGGTGCCCGTGGCAGCAACAGACCCTTGGAGACAAGTCGGCTGGAGGCCGATGTATTGAATCTCGACGCAATTTGAGTCTTCTATCGTCATTAGGAGGCCCTAAACGTTACAATTAACTATCATTTTTGCGTCGGATTCGATAATCTAAACTCACAGGAGAACGACCATAAGGTGCCCGAGGCAGCAACAGACCCTTGGAGACAAGTCGGCTGGAGGCCGATGTATTGAATATCGACGCAATTTGAGTGTTCCATCGTCATTAGGAGGCCCTAAACGTTACAATTAACTATCATTTTTGCGTCGGATTCGATAGTCTAATCTCACAGGAGAACGACCATAAGGTGCCCGAGGCAGCAATAGACCGTTGGAGAAAAGTCGGCTGGAGGTCGATGTATTGGATCACGACGCAATTTGAGTGTTCCATCGTCATTTGGAGGCCCTGAATGTTACAATTGACTATCAGTATCTCGTCGGATTCGAAAATCTAGACTCACAGGAGACGGACCATTTGGTGCCCGAGGCAGCAAGATCCCCTTGGAGACAAATCGGCTGGAAGACGATGTATTGAATCTCGACGTAATTTGAGTGTTCTATCGTCATTAGGAGGCCCTGAACGTTACTATTCACTATCATTTTTGCGTCGGATTCGAAAATCTATACTCACAGGAGAAGAACCATAAGGTGCCCGAGACAGCAATATCCCCTTTGAGACAAGTCGGCTGGAGGCCGATGTATTGAATCTCGACGCAATTTGAGTGTTCCATCGTCATTACAAGGCCGTGTACGTTACAATTAACTATCATTTTTGCGTCGGATTCGAAAATCTAGACTCACAGGAGAACGACCATAAGGTGCCCGAGACAGCAATATCCCCTTGGAGACAAGTCGGCTGGAGGCCGATGTATTGAATCTCGACGCAATTTGAGTGTTCCATCGGCATTAGGAGGCCCTGAACGTTACATTTAGGAATCAGTTTCACGTCGGATTCGAAAATCTAGACTCACATGAGAGCGAACATAAGGTGCCCGAGGCAGCAACAGACCCTTGGAGACAAGTCGACTGGAGGCCGATGTATTGAATATCGACGAAATTTGAGTGTTCCATCGTCATTAGGAGGCCCTAAACGTTACAATTAACTATCATTTTTGCGTCGGATTCGATAATCTAAACTCACAGGAGAACGACCATAAGGTGCCCGAGGCAGCAACAGACACTTGGAGACAAGTCGGCTGGAGGCCGATGTATTGAATCTCGACGTAATTTGAGTGTTCCATCGTCATTAGGAGGCCCTAAACGTTACAATTAACTATCATTTTTGCGTCGGATTCGACAATCTAAACTCACAGGAGACGACCATAAGGTGCCCGAGGCAGCAACAGACTCTTGGAGACAAGTCCGCTGGAGGCCGATGAATTGAATCTCGACGCAATTTGAGTGTTCCATCGTCATTACAAGGCCATGAACGATACAATTAACTATCATTTTTGCGTCGGATTCGAAAATCTAGACTCACAGAAGAAGGATCATATTGTGCCCGAGACAGCAATTACCCTTGGAGACAAGTCGGCTGGAGGCCGATGTATTGAATCTCGACGCAATTTGAGTGTTCCATCGTCATTAGGAGGCCCTGAACGTTACAATTAACTATCAGTTTCGCGTCGGATTCGAAAATCTAGACTCACAGGAGAACGACCATAAGGTGCCCGAGGCAGCAATAGACCCTTGGAGACAAGTTGGCTCGAGGCCGATGTATTGAATATCGACGCAATTTGAGTGTTCCATCGTCATTAGGAGGCCCTAAACGTTACAATTAACTATCATTTTTGCGTCCGATTCGATAATCTAAACTCACAGGAGACGACCATAAGGTGCCCGAGGCAGCAACAGACTCTTGGAGACTAGTCGGCTGGAGGCCGATGTATTGAATCTCGACGCAATTTGAGTGTTCCATCGTCATTACAAGGCCCTGAACAATACAATTAACTATCATTTTTGCGTCGGATTCGAAAATCTAGACTCACAGAAGAAGGATCATATTGTGCCCGAGACAGCAATTACCCTTGGAGACAAGTCGGCTGGAGGCCGATGTATTGAATCTCGACGCAATTTGAGTGTTCCATCGTCATTAGGAGGCCCTGAACGTTACAATAAACTATCAGTTTCGCGTCGGATTCGAAAATCTAGACTCACAGGAGAACGACCATAAGGTGCCCGAGGCAGCAATAGACCCTTGGAGACAAGTCGGCTGGAGGCCGATGTATTGAATCTCGACGCAATTCGAGTGTTCCATCGTCATTACAAGGCCCTGTACGTTACAATCAACTATTATTTTTGCGTCGGATTCGAAAATCTAGACTCACAGGAGAACGACCATAAGGTGCCCGAGACAGCAATAGACCCTTGGAGACAAGTCGGCTGGAGGCCGATGTATTGAATCTCGACGCAATTTGAGTGTTCCATCGGCATTAGGATTCCCTGAACGTTACATTTAAGAATCAGTTTCACGTCGGATTCGAAAATCTAGACTCACATGAGATCGAACATAAGGTGCCCGAGGCAGCAACAGACCCTTGGAGACAAGTCGGCTTTAGGTCGATGTATTGGATCGCGACGCAATTTGAGTGTTCCATCGTCATTAGGAGGCCCTAAACGTTACAATTAACTATCATTTTTGCGTCGGATTCGATAATCTAAACTCACAGGAGAACGACCATAAGGTGCCCGAGGCAGGAATAGACCCTTGGAGACAAGTCGGCTCGAGGCCGATGTATTGAATCTCGACGCAATTGGAGTGTTCCAACGGCATTAGGAGGCCCTGAACGTTACAGTTAACTATCATTTTAGCGTCGGATTCGAAAATCTACTAACAGGAGAAGGATCATATGGTGCACGAGACTGCAATATCCCCTTGGATACAAGTCGGCTGGAGGTCGATGTATTGAATCTCGACGCAATTTGAATCTTCTATCGTCATTAGGAGGCCCTGAACGTTACTATTCACTATCATTTTTGCGTCGGATTCGAAAATCCAAACTCACAGAAGAACGACCATAAGGTGCCCGAGGCAGCAATTGACCCTTGGAGACAAGTCGGCTGGAGGCCGATGTATTGAATCTCGTCGCAATTTGAGTGTTCCATCGGCATTAGGAGGCCCTGAACGTTACATTTAACTATCATTTTTGCGTCGGATTCGATAATCTAAACTCACAGGAGAACGACCATAAGGTGCCCGAGGCAGCAACAGACACTTGGAGACAAGTCGGCTGGAGGCCGATGTATTGAATCTCGACGTAATTTGGTGTTCCATCGTCATTAGGAGGCCCTAAACGTTACAATTAAGAATCAGTTTCACGTCGGATTCGAAAATCTAGACTTACATGAGAGCGAACATAAGGTGCCCGAGACAGCAATATCCCCTTTGAGACAAGTCGGCTGGAGGCCGATGTATTGAATCTCGACGCAATTTGAATGTTCCATCGTCATTACAAGGCCCTGTACGTTACAATTAACTATCATTTTTGCGTCGGATTCGAAAATCTAGACCCACAGGAGAACGACCATAAGGTGCCCGAGACAGCAATATCCCCTTGGAGACAAGTCGGCTGGAGGCCGATGTATTGAATCTCGACGCAATTTGAGGGTTCCATCGGCATTAGGAGGCCCTGAACGTTACATTTAAGAATCAGTTTCACGTCGGATTCGAAAATCTAGACTCACATGAGAGCGAACATAAGGTGCCCGTGGCAGCAACAGACCCTTGGAGACAAGTCGGCTTTAGGTCGATGTATTGGATCGCGACGAAATTTGAGTGTTCCATCGTCATTAGGAGGCCCTAAACGTTACAATTAACTATCATTTTTGCGTCGGATTCGATAATCTAAACTCACAGGAGAACGACCATAAGGTGCCCGAGGCAGCAACAGACACTTGGAGACAAGTCGGCTCGAGGCCGATGTATTGAATCTCGACGCAATTTGAGTGTTCCATCGTCATTAGGAGGCCCTGAACGTTACAATTAACAATCAGTTTCGCGTCGGATTCGAAAATCTAGACTCACAGGAGGACGACCATAAGGTGCCCGAGGCAGGAATAGACCCTTGGAGACAAGTCGGCTCGAGGCCGATGTATTGAATATCGACGCAATTTGAGTGTTCCATCGTCATTAGGAGGCCCTAAACGTTACAATTAACTATCATTTTTGCGTCGGATTCGACAATCTAAACTCACACGAGAACGACCATAAGGTGCCCGAGGCAGGAATAGACCCTTGGAGACAAGTCGGCTGGAGGCCGATGTATTGAATATCGACGCAATTTGAGTGTTCCATCGTCATTAGGAGGCCCTAAACGTTACAATTAACTATCATTTTTGCGTCGGATTCGATAGTCTAATCTCACAGGAGAACGACCATAAGGTGCCCGAGGCAGCAATAGACCGTTGGAGAAAAGTCGGCTGGAGGTCGATGTATTGGATCACGACGCAATTTGAGTGTTCCATCGTCATTTGGAGGCCCTGAATGTTACAATTGACTATCAGTATCTCGTCGGATTCGAAAATCTAGACTCACAGGAGACGGACCATTTGGTGCCCGAGGCAGCAAGATCCCCTTGGAGACAAATCGGCTGGAAGACGATGTATTGAATCTCGACGTAATTTGAGTGTTCTATCGTCATTAGGAGGCCCTGAACGTTACTATTCACTATCATTTTTGCGTCGGATTCGAAAATCTATACTCACAGGAGAAGAACCATAAGGTGCCCGAGACAGCAATATCCCCTTTGAGACAAGTCGGCTGGAGGCCGATGTATTGAATCTCGACGCAATTTGAGTGTTCCATCGTCATTACAAGGCCGTGTACGTTACAATTAACTATCATTTTTGCGTCGGATTCGAAAATCTAGACTCACAGGAGAACGACCATAAGGTGCCCGAGACAGCAATATCCCCTTGGAGACAAGTCGGCTGGAGGCCGATGTATTGAATCTCGACGCAATTTGAGTGTTCCATCGGCATTAGGAGGCCCTGAACGTTACATTTAGGAATCAGTTTCACGTCGGATTCGAAAATCTAGACTCACATGAGAGCGAACATAAGGTGCCCGAGGCAGCAACAGACCCTTGGAGACAAGTCGACTGGAGGCCGATGTATTGAATATCGACGAAATTTGAGTGTTCCATCGTCATTAGGAGGCCCTAAACGTTACAATTAACTATCATTTTTGCGTCGGATTCGACAATCTAAACTCACAGGAGACGACCATAAGGTGCCCGAGGCAGCAACAGACTCTTGGAGACAAGTCGGCTGGAGGCCGATGTATTGAATCTCGACGCAATTTGAGTGTTCCATCGTCATTACAAGGCCATGAACGATACAATTAACTATCATTTTTGCGTCGGATTCGAAAATCTAGACTCACAGAAGAAGGATCATATTGTGCCCGAGACAGCAATTACCCTTGGAGACAAGTCGGCTGGAGGCCGATGTATTGAATCTCGACGCAATTTGAGTGTTCCATCGTCATTAGGAGGCCCTGAACGTTACAATTAACTATCAGTTTCGCGTCGGATTCGAAAATCTAGACTCACAGGAGAACGACCATAAGGTGCCCGAGGCAGCAATAGACCCTTGGAGACAAGTTGGCTGGAGGCCGATGTATTGAATATCGACGCAATTTGAGTGTTCCATCGTCTTTAGGAGGCCCTAAACGTTTACAATTAACTATCATTTTTGCGTATGATTCGATAATCTAAACTCACAGGAGACGTCCATAAGGTGCCCGAGGCAGCAACAGACTCTTGGAGACAAGTCGGCTGGAGGCCGATGTATTGAATCTCGACGCAATTTGAGTGTTCCATCGTCAATTACAAGGCCCTGAACGATACAATTAACTATCATTTTTGCGTCGGATTCGAAAATCTAGACTCACAGAAGAAGGATCATATTGTGCCCGAGACAGCAATTACCCTTGGAGACAAGTCGGCTGGAGGCGATGTATTGAATCTCGACGCAATTTGAGTGTTCCATCGTCATTAGGAGGCCCCTGAACGTTACAAATAAACTATCAGTTTTCGCGTCGGATTCGAAAATCTAGACTCACAGGAGAACGACCATAAGGTGCCCGAGGCAGCAATAGACCCTTGGAGACAAGTCGGCTGGAGGCCGATGTATTGAATATCGACGCAATTTTGAGTGTTCCATCGTCATTAGGAGGCCCTAAACGTTACAATTAACTATCATTTTTGCGTCGGGATTCGATAGTCTAAACTCACAGGAGAACGACCATAAGGTGCCCGAGGCAGCAATAGACCGTTGGGGAAAAGTCGGCTGGAGGTCGATGTATTGGATCGCGACGAATTTGAGTGTTCCATCGTCATTTGGAGACCTGAATGTTACAATTAACTATCAGTTTTCTCGTCGGATTCGAAAATCTAGACTCACAGCAGACGGACCATTTGGTGCCCGAGGCAGCAAGATCCCCTTGGAGACAAATCGGCTGGAAGACGATGTATTGAATCTAGACGCAATTTGAGTGTTCTATCGTCATTAGGAGGCCCTTGAACGTTACTATTCACTACCATTTTTGCGTCGGATTCGAAAATCTATACTCACAGGAGAAGGACCATAAGGTGCCCGAGACAGCAATATCCCCTTTGAGACAAGTCGGCTGGAGGCCGATGTATTGAATCTCGACGCAATTCGAGTGTTCCATCGTCATTACAAGGCCCTGTACGTTACAATCAACTCATTATTTTTTGCGTCGGATTCGAAAATCTAGACTCACAGGAGAACGACCATAAGGTGCCCGAGACAGCAATAGACCCTTGGAGACAAGTCGGCTGGAGGCGGATGTATTGAATCTCGACGCAATTTGAGTGTTCCATCGGCATTAGGATTCCCTGAACGTTACATTTAAGAATCAGTTTCACGTCGGATTCGAAAATCTAGACTCACATGAGATCGAACATAAGGTGCCCGAGGCAGCAACAGACCCTTGGAGACAAGTCGGCTTTAGGTCGATGTATTGGATCGCGACGCAATTTGAGTGTTCCATCGTCATTAGCAGGCCCTAAACGTTACAATTAACTATCATTTTTGCGTCGGATTCGATAATCTAAACTCACAGGAGAACGACCATAAGGTGCCCGAGGCAGGAATAGACCCTTGGAGACAAGTCGGCTCGAGGCCGATGTATTGAATCTCGACGCAATTTGAGTGTTCCAACGGCATTAGGAGGCCCTGAACGTTACAGTTAACTATCATTTTAGCGTCGGATTCGAAAATCTACTAACAGGAGAAGGATCATATGGTGCACGAGACTGCAATATCCCCTTGGATACAAGTCGGCTGGAGGTCGATGTATTGAATCTCGACGCAATTTGAAATCTTCTATCGTCATTAGGAGGCCCTGAACGTTACTATTCACTATCATTTTTGCGTCGGATTCGAAAATCCAAACTCACAGAAGAACGACCATAAGGTGCCCGAGGCAGCAATAGACCCTTGGAGACAAGTCGGCTGGAGGCCGATGTATTGAATCTCGACGCAATTTGAGTGTCCCATCGTCATTAGGAGGCCCTAAACGTTACAATTAACTATCATCTTTGCGTCGGATTCGAAAATATAGACTCACATGAGAGCGAACATAAGAGGCCGGGAGGCAGTAATATTCCCATGGAGACAAGTCGGCTGGAGGACGATGTATTGAATCTCGACGCAATTTGTGTGTCCCATCGTCATTAGGAGGCCCTAAAACGTTACAATTAACTATCAATTTTGCGTCGGATTCGACAATCTAAACTCACACGAGAACGACCATAAGGTGCCCGAGGCAGCAACAGACCCATGGAGACAAGTCGGCAGGAGGCCGATGTATTGAATCTCGACGCAATTTGAGTCTTCTATCGTCATTAGGAAGGCCCTAAACGTTACAATTAACTATCATTTTTGGCGTCGGATTCGATAATCTAAACTCACAGGAGAACGACCATAAGGTGCCCGAGGCAGCAACAGACCCTTGGAGACAAGTCGACTGGAGGCCGATGTATTGAATATCGACGAAATTTGAGTGTTCCATTGTCATTAGGAGGCCCTAAACGTTACAATTACCTATCATTTTTGCGTCGGATTCGATAATCTAAACTCACAGGAGAACGACCATAAGGTGCCCGAGGCAGCAACAGACACTTCGAGACAAGTCGGCTGGAGGCCGATGTATTGAATCTCGACGCAATTTGAGTCTTCTATCGTCATTAGGAGGCCCTAAACGTTACAATTAACTATCATTTTTGCGTCGGATTCGATAATCTAAACTCACAGGAGAACGACCATAAGGTGCCCGAGGCAGCAACAGACCCTTGGAGACAAGTCGAATTGGAGGCCGATGTATTGAATATCGACGAAATTTGAGTGTTCCATCGTCGTTCAGGAGGCCCCTAAACGTTACAATTAACTATCATTTTTGCGTCGGATTCGAAAATCTAGGCTCACATGAGAGCGAACATAAGAGGCCGGAGGCAGTAATATTCCCATGGAGACAAGTCGGCTGGAGGACGATGTTATTGAATCTCGACGCAATCTGTGTGTCCCATCGTCATTAGGAGGCCCTAAAACGTTACAATTAACTATCAATTTTGCGTCGGATTCGACAATCTAAACTCACACGAGAACCGACCATAAGGTGCCCGAGGCAGCAAACAGACCCTTGGAGACAAGTCGGCTGGAGGCCGATGTATTGAATCTCGACGCAATTTGAGTCTTCTATCGTCATTAGGAGGCCCTAAACGTTACAATTAACTATCATTTTTGCGTCGGATTCGATAATCTAAACTCACAGGAGAACGACCATAAGGTGCCCGAAGGCAGCAACAGACCCTTGGAGACAAAGTCGACTGGAGGCCGATGTATTGAATATCGACGAAATTTTGAGTGTTCCATCGTCGTTAGGAGGCCCTAAACGTTACAATTAACTATCATTTTTGCGTCGGATTCGATAATCTAAACTCACAGGAGAACGACCATAAGGTGCCCGAGGCAGCAACAGACACTTGGAGACAAGTCGGCTGGAGGCCGATGTATTGAATCTCGACGTAATTTGAGTGTTCCATCGTCATTAGGAGGCCCTAAACGTTACAATTAACTATCATTTTTGCGTCGGATTCGATAATCTAAACTCACAGGAGACGACCATAAGGTGCCCGAGGCAGCAACAGACTCTTGGAGACAAGTCGGCTGGAAGCCGATGTATTGAATCTCGACGCAATTTGAGTGTTCCATCGTCATTACAAGGCCCTGAACGATACAATTAACTATCATTTTTGCGTCGGATTCGAAAATCTAGACTCACAGAAGAAGGATCATATTGTGCCCGAGACAGCAATTACCCTTGGAGACAAGTCGGCTGGAGGACGATGTATTGAATCTCGACGCAATTTGAGTGTTCCATCGTCATTAGGAGGCCCTGAACGTTACAATTAACTTTCAGTTTCGCGTCGGATTCGAAAATCTAGACTCACAGGAGAACGACCATAAGGTGCCCGAGGCAGCAATAGACCCTTGGAGACAAGTCGGCTGGAGGCCGATGTATTGAATATCGACGCAATTTGAGTGTTCCATCGTCATTAGGAGGCCCTAAACGTTACAATTAACTATCATTTTTGCGTCGGATTCGATAGTCTAAACTCACAGGAGAACGACCATAAGGTGCCCGAGGCAGCAATAGACCGTTGGAGAAAACTCGGCTGGAGGTCGATGTATTGGATCGCGACGCAATTTGAGTGTTCCATCGTCATTTGGAGGCCCTGAATGTTACAATTAACTATCAGTTTCTCGTCGGATTCGAAAATCTAGACTCACAGCAGACGGACCATTTGGTGCCCGAGGCAGCAAGATCCCCTTGGAGGCATATCGGCTGGAGGACGATGTATTGAATCTCGACGCAATTTGAGTGTTCCATCGTCATTACAAGGCCCTGTACGTTACAATTAACTATCATTTTTGCGTCGGATTCGAAAATCTAGACTCACAGGAGAACGACCATAAGGTGCCGGAGACAGCAATATCCGGTCGATGTATTGAATCTCGACGCAATTTGAATCTTCTATCGTCATTAGGAGGCCCTGAACGTTACTATTCACTATCATTTTTGCGTCGGATTCGAAAATTTAAACTCACAGGAGAACGACCATAAGGTGCCCGAGGCAGCAATAGACCCTTGGAGACAAGTCGGCTGGAGGCCGATGTATTGAATCTCGACGCAAATTGAGTGTTCCATCGGCATTAGGAGGCCCTGAACGTTACATTTAAGAATCAGTTTCACGTCGGATTCGAAAATCTAGACTCAGAAGAGAGCGAACATAAGGTGCCCGAGGCAGCAACAGACCGTTGGAGACAAGTCGGCTTTAGGCCGATGTATTGGATCTCGACGCAATTTGAGTGTCCCCATCGTCATTAGGAGGCCCTAAACGTTACAATTAACTATCATTTTTGCGTCGGATTCGAAAATCTAGACTCACATGAGAGCGAACATAAGAGGCCGGAGGCAGTAATATTCCCATGGAGACAAGTCGGCTGGAGGACGATGTATTGAATCTCGACGCAATTTGTGTGTCCCATCGTCATTAGGAGGCCCTAAACGTTACAATTAACTATCAATTTTGCGTCGGATTCGACAATCTAAACTCACACGAGAACGACCATAAGGTGCCCGAGGCAGCAACAGACCCTTGGAGACAAGTCGGCAGGAGGCCGATGTATTGAATCTCGACGCAATTTGAGTCTTCTATCGTCATTAGGAGGCCCTAAACGTTACAATTAACTATCATTTTTGCGTCGGATTCGATAATCTAAACTCACAGGAGAACGACCATAAGGTGCCCGAGGCAGCAACAGACCCCTTGGAGACAAGTCGACTGGAGGCCGATGTATTGAATATCGACGAAATTTGAGTGTTCCATTGTCATTAGGAGGCCCTAAACGTTACAATTACCTATCAATTCTTGCGTCGGATTCGATAATCTAAACTCACAGGAGAACGACCATAAGGTGCCCGAGGCAGCAACAGACACTTGGAGACAAGTCGGCTGGAGGCCGATGTATTGAATCTCGACGTAATTTGAGTGTTCCATCGTCATTAGGAGGCCCTAAAACGTTACAATTAACTATCATTTTTGCGTCGGATTCGATAATCTAAACTCACAGGAGACGACCATAAGGTGCCCGAGGCAGCAACAGACTCTTGGAGACAAGTCGGCTGGAGGCCGATGTATTGAATCTCGACGCAATTTGAGTGTTCCAACGTCATTACAAGGCCCTGAACGATACAATTAACTATCATTTTTGCGTCGGATTCGAAAATCTAGACTCACAGAAGAAGGATCATATTGTGCCCGAGACAGCAATTACCCTTGGAGACAAGTCGGCTGGAGGCCGATGTATTGAATCTCGACGCAATTTGAGTGTTCCATCGTCATTAGGAGGCCCTGAACGTTACAATTAACTATCAGTTTCGCGTCGGATTCGAAAACTAGACTCACAGGAGAACGACCATAAGGTGCCCGAGGCAGCAACAGACCCTTGGAGACAAGTCGGCTGGAGGCCGATGTATTGAATATCGACGCAATTTGAGTGTTCCATCGTCATTAGGAGGCCCTAAACGTTACAATTAACTATCATTTTTGCGTCGGATTCGATAGTCTAAACACACAGGAGAACGACCATAAGGTGCCCGAGGCAGCAATAGGCCGTTGGAGAAAAGTCGGCTGGAGGTCGATGTATTGGATCGCGACGCAATTTGAGTGTTCCATCGTCATTTGGAGGCCCTGAATGTTACAATTAACTATCAGTTTCTCGTCGATTCGAAAATCTAGACTCACAGCAGACGGACCATTTGGTGGCCGAGGCAGCAAGATCCCCTTGGAGACAAATCGGCTGGAGGACGATGTATTGAATCTCGACGCAATTTGAGTGTTCCATCGTCATTACAAGGCCCTGTACGTTACAATTAACTATCATTTTTGCGTCGGATTCGAAAATCTATACTCACAGGAGAACGACCGTAAGGTGCCGGAGACAGCAATATCCCCTTGGAGACAAGTCGGCTGGAGGCCGATGTATTGAATCCTCGACGCAATTTGAGTGTTCCATCGGCATTAGGAGGCCTGAACGTTACAGTTAACTATCATTTTAGCGTCGGATTCGAAAATCTACTAACAGGAGAAGGATCATATGGTGCACGAGACTGCAATATCCCCTTGGATACAAGTCGGCTGGAGGTCGATGTATTGAATCTCACCGCAATTGAATCTTCTATCGTCATTAGGAGGCCCTGAACGTTACTATTCACTATCATTTTTGGGTCGGATTCGAAAATCCAAACTCACAGGAGAACGACCATAAGGTGCCCGAGGCAGCAATAGACCCTTGGAAAACAAGTCGGCTGGAGGCCGATGTATTGAATCTCGACGCAAATTGAGTGTTCCATCGGCATTAGGTGGCCCCTGAACGTTACATATATGAATCAGTTTGACGTCGGATTCGAAAATCTAGACTCACAAGAGAGCGAACATAAGGTGCCCGAGGCAGCAAAAGGACCGTTGGAGACAAGTCGGCTTTAGGCCGATGTATTGGATCTCGACGCAAATTGAGTGCTCCCATCGTCATTAGGAGGCCCTCAAACGTTACAACTTACACCTATCATTTTTGCGTCGGATTCGAAAATCTAGACTCACATGAGAGCGAACCTAAGAGGCCGGAGGCAGTAATATTCCCATGGAGACAAGTCGGCTGGAGGACGATGTATTGAATTTCGAACGCAATTTGTGTGTCCCATCGTCATTAGGAGGCCCTAAACGTTACAATTAACTATCAATTTTGCGTCGGATTCGACAATCTAAACTCACACGAGAACGACCATAAGGTGCCCGAGGCAGCAACAGACCCTTGGAGACAAGTCGGCTGGAGGCCGATGTATTGAATCTCGACGCAATTTGAGTCTTCTATCGTCATTAGGAGGCCCTAAACGTTACAATTAACTATCATTTTTGCGTCGGATTCGATAATCTAAACTCACAGGAGAACGACCATAAGGTGCCCGAGGCAGCAACAGACCCTTGGAGACAACTCGACTGGAGGCCGATGTATTGAATATCGACGAAATTTGAGTGTTCCATTGTCATTAGGAGGCCCTAAACGTTACAATTACCTTTCATTTTTGCGTCGGATTCGATAATCTAAACTCACAGGAGAACGACCATAAGGTGCCCGAGGCAGCAACAGACACTTGGAGACAAGTCGGCTGGAGGCCGATGTATTGAATCTCGACGTAATTTGAGTGTTCCATCGTCATTAGGAGGCCCTAAACGTTACAATTAACTATCATTTTTGCGTCGGATTCGATAATCTAAACTCACAGGAGACGACCATAAGGTGCCTGAGGCAGCAACAGACTCTTGGAGACAAGTCGGCTGGAGGCCGATGTATTGAATCTCGACGCAATTTGAGTGTTCCATCGTCATTACAAGGCCCTGAACGATACAATTAACTATCATTTTTGCGTCGGATTCGAAAATCTAGACTCACAGAAGAAGGATCATATTGTGCCCGAGACAGCAATTACCCTTGGAGACAAGTCGGCTGGAGGCCGATGTATTGAATCTCGACGCAATTTGAGTGTTCCATCGTCATTAGGAGGCCCTGAACGTTACAATTAACTATCAATTTCGCGTCGGATTCGAAAATCTAGACTCACAGGAGAACGACCATAAGGTGCCCGAGGCAGCAATAGACCCTTGGAGACAAGTCGGCTGGAGGCCGATGTATTGAATATCGACGCAATTTGAGTGTTCCATCGTCATTAGGAGGCCCTAAACGTTACAATTAAATATCATTTTTGCGTCGGATTCGATAATCTAAACTCACAGGAGAACGACCATAAGGTGCCCGAGGCAGCAACAGACACTTGGAGACAAGTCGGCTGGAGGCCGATGTATTGAATCTCGACGTAATTTGAGTGTTCCATCGTCATTAGGAGGCCCTAAACGTTACAATTAACTATCATTTTTGCGTCGGATTCGATAATCTAAACTCACAGGAGACGACCATAAGGTGCCCGAGGCAGCAACAGACTCTTGGAGACAAGTCGGCTGGAGGCCGATGTATTGAATCTTGACGCAATTTGAGTGTTCCATCGTCATTACAAGGCCCTGAACGATACAATTAACTATCATTTTTGCGTCGGATTCGAAAATCTAGACTCACAGAAGAAGGATCATATTGTGCCCTAGACGGCAATTACCCTTGGAGACAAGTCGGCTGGAGGCCGATGTATTGAATCTCGACGCAATTTGAGTGTTCCATCGTCATTAGGAGGCCCTGAACGTTACAATTAACTATCAGTTTCGCGTCGGATTCGAAAATCTAGACTCACAGGAGAACGACCATAAGGTGCCCGAGGCTGCAATAGACCCTTGGAGACAAGTCGGCTGGGAGCCGATGTATTGAATATCGACGCAATTTGAGTGTTCCATCGTCATTAGGAGGCCCTAAACGTTACAATTAACTATCATTTTTGCGTCGGATTCGAAAATCTAGACTCACATGAGAGCGAACATAAGAGGCCGGAGGCAGTAATATTCCCATGGAGACAAGTCGGCTGGAGGACGATGTATTGAATCTCGACGCAATTTGTGTGTCCCATCGTCATTAGGAGGCCCTAAACGTTACAATTAACTATCAATTTTGCGTCGGATTCGACAATCTAAACTCACACGAGAACGACCATAAGGTGCCCGAGGCAGCAACAGACCCTTGGAGACAAGTCGGCTGGAGGCCGATGTATTGAATCTCGACGCAATTTGAGTCTTCTATCGTCATTAAGAGGCCCTAAACGTTACAATTAACTATCATTTTTGCGTCGGATTCGATAATCTAAACTCACAGGAGAACGACCATAAGGTGCCCGAGGCAGCAATAGACCCTTGGAGACAAGTCGGCTGGAGGCCGATGTATTGAATATCGACGCAATTTGAGTGTTCCATCGTCATTAGGAGGCCCTAAACGTTACAATTAACTATCATTTTTGCGTCGGATTCGATAGTCTAAACTCACAGGAGAACCTCCATAAGGTGCCCGAGGCAGCAATAGACCGTTGGAGAAAAGTCGGCTGGAGGTCGATGTATTGGATCGCGACGCAATTTGAGTGTTCCATCGTCATTTGGAGGCCCTGAATGTTACAATTAACTATCAGTTTCTCGTCGGATTCGAAAATCTAGACTCACAGCAGACGGACCATTTGGTGCCCGAGGCAGCAAGATCCCCTTGGAGACAAATCGGCTGGAGGACGATGTATTGAATCTCGACGCAATTTGAGTGTTCCATCGTCATTACAAGGCCCTGTACGTTACAATTAACTATCATTTTTGCGTCGGATTCGAAAATCTAGACTCACAGGAGAACGACCATAAGGTGCCGGAGACAGAAATATCCCCTTGGAGACAAGTCGGCTGGAGGCCGATGTATTGAATCTCGACGCAATTTGAGTGTTCCATCGGCATTAGGGGGCCCTGAACGTTACAGTTAACTATCATTTTAGCGTCGGATTCGAAAATCTACTAACAGGAGAAGGATCATATGGTGCACGAGACTGCAATATCCCCTTGGATACAAGTCGGCTGGAGGTCGATGTATTGAATCTCGACGCAATTTGAATCTTCTATCGTCATTAGGAGGCCCTGAACTTTACTATTCACTATCATTTTAGCGTCGGATTCGAAAATCCAAACTCACAGGAGAACGACCATAAGGTGCCCGAGGCAGCAATAGACCCTTGGAGACAAGTCGGCTGGAGGCCGATGTATTGAATCTCGACGCAAATTGAGTGTTCCATCGGCATTAGGAGGCCCTGAACGTTACATTTAAGAATCAGTTTCACGTCGGATTCGAAAATCTAGACTCACAAGAGAGCGAACATAAGGTGCCCGAGGCAGCAACAGACCGTTGGAGACAAGTCGGCTTTAGGCCGATGTATTGGATCTCGACGCAATTTGAGTGTCCCATCGTCATTAGGAGGCCCTAAACGTTACAATTAACTATCATTTTTGCGTCGGATTCGAAAATCTAGACTCACATTAGAGCGAACATAAGAGGCCGGAGGCAGTAATATTCCCATGGAGACAAGTCGGCTGGAGGCCGATGTATTGAATCTCGACGTAATTTGAGTGTTCCATCGTCATTAGGAGGCCCTAAACGTTACAATTAACTATCATTTTTGCGTCGGATTCGATAATCTAAACTCACAGGAGACGACCATAAGGTGCCCGAGGCAGCAACAGACTCTTGGAGACAAGTCGGCTGGACGCCGATGTATTGAATCTCGACGCAATTTGAGTGTTCCATCGTCATTACAAGGCCCTGAACGATACAATTAACTATCATTTTTGCGTCGGATTCGAAAATCTAGACTCACAGAAGAAGGATCATATTGTGCCCGAGACAGCAATTACCCTTGGAGACAAGTCGGCTGGAGGCCGATGTATTGAATCTCGACGCAATTTGAGTGTTCCATCGTCATTAGGAGGCCCTGAACGTTACAATTAACTATCAATTTCGCGTCGGATTCGAAAATCTAGACTCACAGGAGAACGACCATAAGGTGCCCGAGGCAGCAATAGACCCTTGGAGACAAGTCGGCTGGAGGCCGATGTATTGAATATCGACGCAATTTGAGTGTTCCATCGTCATTAGGAGGCCCTAAACGTTACAATTAAATATCATTTTTGCGTCGGATTCGATAATCTAAACTCACAGGAGAACGACCATAAGGTGCCCGAGGCAGCAACAGACACTTGGAGACAAGTCGGCTGGAGGCCGATGTATTGAATCTCGACGTAATTTGAGTGTTCCATCGTCATTAGGAGGCCCTAAACGTTACAATTAACTATCATTTTTGCGTCGGATTCGATAATCTAAACTCACAGGAGACGACCATAAGGTGCCCGAGGCAGCAACAGACTCTTGGAGACAAGTCGGCTGGAGGCCGATGTATTGAATCTTGACGCAATTTGAGTGTTCCATCGTCATTACAAGGCCCTGAACGATACAATTAACTATCATTTTTGCGTCGGATTCGAAAATCTAGACTCACAGAAGAAGGATCATATTGTGCCCTAGACAGCAATTACCCTTGGAGACAAGTCGGCTGGAGGCCGATGTATTGAATCTCGACGCAATTTGAGTGTTCCATCGTCATTAGGAGGCCCTGAACGTTACAATTAACTATCAGTTTCGCGTCGGATTCGAAAATCTAGACTCACAGGAGAACGACCATAAGGTGCCCGAGGCAGCAATAGACCCTTGGAGACAAGTCGGCTGGGAGCCGATGTATTGAATATCGACGCAATTTGAGTGTTCCATCGTCATTAGGAGGCCCTAAACGTTACAATTAACTATCATTTTTGCGTCGGATTCGAAAATCTAGACTCACATGAGAGCGAACATAAGAGGCCGGAGGCAGTAATATTCCCATGGAGACAAGTCGGCTGGAGGACGATGTATTGAATCTCGACGCAATTTGTGTGTCCCATCGTCATTAGGAGGCCCTAAACGTTACAATTAACTATCAATTTTGCGTCGGATTCGACAATCTAAACTCACACGAGAACGACCATAAGGTGCCCGAGGCAGCAACAGACCCTTGGAGACAAGTCGGCTGGAGGCCGATGTATTGAATCTCGACGCAATTTGAGTCTTCTATCGTCATTAAGAGGCCCTAAACGTTACAATTAACTATCATTTTTGCGTCGGATTCGATAATCTAAACTCACAGGAGAACGACCATAAGGTGCCCGAGGCAGCAATAGACCCTTGGAGACAAGTCGGCTGGAGGCCGATGTATTGAATATCGACGCAATTTGAGTGTTCCATCGTCATTAGGAGGCCCTAAACGTTACAATTAACTATCATTTTTGCGTCGGATTCGATAGTCTAAACTCACAGGAGAACCTCCATAAGGTGCCCGAGGCAGCAATAGACCGTTGGAGAAAAGTCGGCTGGAGGTCGATGTATTGGATCGCGACGCAATTTGAGTGTTCCATCGTCATTTGGAGGCCCTGAATGTTACAATTAACTATCAGTTTCTCGTCGGATTCGAAAATCTAGACTCACAGCAGACGGACCATTTGGTGCCCGAGGCAGCAAGATCCCCTTGGAGACAAATCGGCTGGAGGACGATGTATTGAATCTCGACGCAATTTGAGTGTTCCATCGTCATTACAAGGCCCTGTACGTTACAATTAACTATCATTTTTGCGTCGGATTCGAAAATCTAGACTCACAGGAGAACGACCATAAGGTGCCGGAGACAGAAATATCCCCTTGGAGACAAGTCGGCTGGAGGCCGATGTATTGAATCTCGACGCAATTTGAGTGTTCCATCGGCATTAGGGGGCCCTGAACGTTACAGTTAACTATCATTTTAGCGTCGGATTCGAAAATCTACTAACAGGAGAAGGATCATATGGTGCACGAGACTGCAATATCCCCTTGGATACAAGTCGGCTGGAGGTCGATGTATTGAATCTCGACGCAATTTGAATCTTCTATCGTCATTAGGAGGCCCTGAACGTTACTATTCACTATCATTTTAGCGTCGGATTCGAAAATCCAAACTCACAGGAGAACGACCATAAGGTGCCCGAGGCAGCAATAGACCCTTGGAGACAAGTCGGCTGGAGGCCGATGTATTGAATCTCGACGCAAATTGAGTGTTCCATCGGCATTAGGAGGCCCTGAACGTTACATTTAAGAATCAGTTTCACGTCGGATTCGAAAATCTAGACTCACAAGAGAGCGAACATAAGGTGCCCGAGGCAGCAACAGACCGTTGGAGACAAGTCGGCTTTAGGCCGATGTATTGGATCTCGACGCAATTTGAGTGTCCCATCGTCATTAGGAGGCCCTAAACGTTACAATTAACTATCATTTTTGCGTCGGATTCGAAAATCTAGACTCACATTAGAGCGAACATAAGAGGCCGGAGGCAGTAATATTCCCATGGAGACAAGTCGGCTGGAGGCCGATGTATTGAATCTCGACGTAATTTGAGTGTTCCATCGTCATTAGGAGGCCCTAAACGTTACAATTAACTATCATTTTTGCGTCGGATTCGATAATCTAAACTCACAGGAGACGACCATAAGGTGCCCGAGGCAGCAACAGACTCTTGGAGACAAGTCGGCTGGACGCCGATGTATTGAATCTCGACGCAATTTGAGTGTTCCATCGTCATTACAAGGCCCTGAACGATACAATTAACTATCATTTTTGCGTCGGATTCGAAAATCTAGACTCACAGAAGAAGGATCAAATTGTGCCCGAGACTGCAATTACCCTTGGAGACAAGTCGGCTGGAGGCCGATGTATTGAATCTCGACGCAATTTGAGTGTTCCATCGTCATTAGGAGGCCCTGAACGTTACAATTAACTATCAGTTTCTCGTCGGATTCGAAAATCTAGACTCACAGCAGACGGACCATTTGGTGCCCGAGGCAGCAAGATCCCCTTGGAGACAAATCGGCTGGAGGACGATGTATTGAATCTCGACGCAATTTGAGAGTTCCATCGTCATTACAAGGCCCTGTACGTTACAATTAACTATCTTTTTTGCGTCGGATTCGAAAATCTATACTCACAGGAGAACGACCATAAGGTGCCGGAGACAGCAATATCCCCTTGGAGACAAGTCGGCTGGAGGCCGATGTATTGAATCTCGACGCAATTTGAGTGTTCCATCGGCATTAGGAGGCCCTGAACGTTACAGTTAACTATCATTTTAGCGTCGGATTCGAAAATCTACTAACAGGAGAAGGATCATATGGTGCACGAGACTGCAATATCCCCTTGGAAACAAGTCGGCTGGAGGTCGATGTATTGAATCTCACCGCAATTCGAATCTTCTATCGTCATTAGGAGGCCCTGAACGTTACTATTCACTATCATTTTTGCGTCGGATTCGAAAATCCAAACTCACAGGAGAACGACCATAAGGTGCCCGAGGCAGCAACAGACCCTTGGAGACAAGTCGGCTGGAGGCCGATGTATTGAATCTCGACGCAATTTGAGTCTTCTATCGTCATTAGGAGGCTCTAAACGTTACAATTAACTATCATTTTTGCGTCGGATTCGATAATCTAAACTCACAGGAGAACGACCATAAGGTGCCCGAGGCAGCAACAGACCCTTGGAGACAAGTCGACTGGAGGCCGATGTATTGAATATCGACGAAATTTGAGTGTTCCATTGTCATTAGGAGGCCCTAAACGTTACAATTACCTATCATTTTTGCGTCGGATTCGATAATCTAAACTCACAGGAGAACGACCATAAGGTGCCCGAGGCAGCAACAGACTCTTGGAGACAAGTCGGCTGGAGGCCGATGTATTGAATCTCGACGTAATTTGAGTGTTCCATCGTCATTAGGAGGCCCTAAACGTTACAATTAACTATCATTTTTGCGTCGGATTCGATAATCTAAACTCACAGGAGACGACCATAAGGTGCCTGAGGCAGCAACAGACTCTTGGAGACAAGTCGGCTGGAGGCCGATGTATTGAATCTCGACGCAATTTGAGTGTTCCATCGTCATTACAAGGCCCTGAACGATACAATTAACTATCATTTTTGCGTCGGATTCGAAAATCTAGACTCACAGAAGAAGGATCATATTGTGCCCGAGACAGCAATTACCCTTGGAGACAAGTCGGCTGGAGGCCGATGTATTGAATCTCGACGCAATTTGAGTGTTCCATCGTCATTAGGAGGCCCTGAACGTTACAATTAACTATCAGTTTCGCGTCGGATTCGAAAATCTAGACTCACAGGAGAACGACCATAAGGGGCCCGAGGCAGCAATAGACCCTTGGAGACAAGTCGGCTGGGAGCCGATGTATTGAATGTCGACGCAATTTGAGTGTTCCATCGTCATTAGGAGGCCCTAAACGTTACAATTAACTATCATTTTTGCGTCGGATTCGAAAATCTAGACTCACATGAGAGCGAACATAAGAGGCCGGAGGCAGTAATATTCCCATGGAGACAAGTCGGCTGGAGGACGATGTATTGAATCTCGACGCAATTTGTGTGTCCCATCGTCATTAGGAGGCCCTAAACGTTACAATTAACTATCATTTTTGCGTCGGATTCGATAGTCTAAACTCACAGGAGAACCTCCATAAGGTGCCCGAGGCAGCAATAGACCGTTGGAGAAAAGTCGGCTGGAGGTCGATGTATTGGATCGCGACGCAATTTGAGTGTTCCATCGTCATTTGGAGGCCCTGAATGTTACAATTAACTATCAGTTTCTCGTCGGATTCGAAAATCTAGACTCACAGCAGACGGACCATTTGGTGCCCGAGGCAGCAAGATCCCCTTGGAGACAAATCGGCTGGAGGACGATGTATTGAATCTCGACGCAATTTGAGTGTTCCATCGTCATTACAAGGCCCTGTACGTTACAATTAACTATCATTTTTGCGTCGGATTCGAAAATCTAGACTCACAGGAGAACGACCATAAGGTGCCGGAGACAGCAATATCCCCTTGGAGACAAGTCGGCTGGAGGCCGATGTATTGAATCTCGACGCAATTTGAGTGTTCCATCGGCATTAGGGGGCCCTGAACGTTACAGTTAACTATCATTTTAGCGTCGGATTCGAAAATCTACTAACAGGAGAAGGATCATATGGTGCACGAGACTGCAATATCCCCTTGAATACAAGTCGGCTGGAGGTCGATGTATTGAATCTCGACGCAATTTGAATCTTCTATCGTCATTAGGAGGCCCTGAACGTTACTATTCAGTATCATTTTAGCGTCGGATTCGAAAATCCAAACTCACAGGAGAACGACCATAAGGTGCCCGAGGCAGCAATAGACCCTTGGAGACAAGTCGGCTGGAGGCCGATGTATTGAATCTCGACGCAAATTGAGTGTTCCATCGGCATTAGGAGGCCCTGAACGTTACATTTAAGAATCAGTTTCACGTCGGATTCGAAAATCTAGACTCACAAGAGAGTGAACATAAGGTGCCCGAGGCAGCAACAGACCGTTGGAGACAAGTCGGCTTTAGGCCGATGTATTGGATCTCGACGCAATTTGAGTGTCCCATCGTCATTAGGAGGCCCTAAACGTTACAATTAACTATCATTTTTGCGTCGGATTCGAAAATCTAGACTCACATTAGAGCGAACATAAGAGGCCGGAGGCAGTAATATTCCCATGGAGACAAGTCGGCTGGAGGACGATGTATTGAATTTCGACGCAATTTGTGTGTCCCATCGTCATTAGGAGGCCCTAAACGTTACAATTAACTATCAATTTTGCGTCGGATTCGACAATCTAAACTCACACGAGAACGACCATAAGGTGCCCGAGGCAGCAACAGACCCTTGGAGACAAGTCGGCTGGAGGCCGATGTATTGAATCTCGACGCAATTTGAGTCTTCTATCGT
Source organism: Schistocerca americana (assembly GCF_021461395.2). Lineage (NCBI taxonomy): Eukaryota > Metazoa > Arthropoda > Insecta > Orthoptera > Acrididae > Schistocerca > Schistocerca americana. The sequence continues at coordinate 32,290 of NW_025725216.1, forward strand.
CATTAGGAGGCCCTAAACGTTACAATTAACTATCATTTTTGCGTCGGATTCGATAATCTAAACTCACAGGAGAACGACCATAAGGTGCCCGAGACAGCAACAGACCCTTGGAGACAAGTCGACTGGAGGCCGATGTATTGAATATCGACGAAATTTGAGTGTTCCATTGTCATTAGGAGGCCCTAAACGTTACAATTACCTATCATTTTTGCGTCGGATTCGATAATCTAAACTCACAGGAGAACGACCATAAGGTGCCCGAGGCAGCAACAGACACTTGGAGACAAGTCGGCTGGAGGCCGATGTATTGAATCTCGACGTAATTTGAGTGTTCCATCGTCATTAGGAGGCCCTAAACGTTACAATTAACTATCATTTTTGCGTCGGATTTGATAATCTAAACTCACAGGAGACGACCATAAGGTGCCTGAGGCAGCAACAGACTCTTGGAGACAAGTCGGCTGGAGGCCGATGTATTGAATCTCGACGCAATTTGAGTGTTCCATCGTCATTACAAGGCCCTGAACGATACAATTAACTATCATTTTTGCGTCGGATTCGAAAATCTAGACTCACAGAAGAAGGATCATATTGTGCCCGAGACAGCAATTACCCTTGGAGACAAGTCGGCTGGAGGCCGATGTATTGAATCTCGACGCAATTTGAGTGTTCCATCGTCATTAGGAGGCCCTGAACGTTACAATTAACTATCAATTTCGCGTCGGATTCGAAAATCTAGACTCACAGGAGAACGACCATAAGGTGCCCGAGGCAGCAATAGACCCTTGGAGACAAGTCGGCTGGAGGCCGATGTATTGAATATCGACGCAATTTGAGTGTTCCATCGTCATTAGGAGGCCCTAAACGTTACAATTAACTATCATTTTTGCGTCGGATTCGATAATCTAAACTCACAGGAGAACGACCATAAGGTGCCCGAGGCAGCAACAGACGCTTGGAGACAAGTCGGCTGGAGGCCGATGTATTGAATCTCGACGTAATTTGAGTGTTCCATCGTCATTAGGAGGCCCTAAACGTTACAATTAACTATCATTTTTGCGTCGGATTCGATAATCTAAACTCACAGGAGACGACCATAAGGTGCCCGAGGCAGCAACAGACTCTTGGAGACAAGTCGGCTGGAGGCCGATGTATTGAATCTCGACGCAATTTGAGTGTTCCATCGTCATTACAAGGCCCTGAACGATACAATTAACTATCATTTTTGCGTCGGATTCGAAAATCTAGACTCACAGCAATTACCCTTGGAGACAAGTCGGCTGGAGGCCGATGTATTGAATCTCGACGCAATTTGAGTGTTCCATCGTCATTAGGAGGCCCTGAATGTTACAATTAACTATCAGTTTCGCGTCGGATTCGAAAATCTAGACTCACAGGAGAACGACCATAAGGTGCCCGAGGCAGCAATAGACCCTTGGAGACAAGTCGGCTGGGAGCCGATGTATTGAATATCGACGCAATTTGAGTGTTCCATCGTCATTAGGAGGCCCTAAACGTTACAATTAACTATCATTTTTGCGTCGGATTCGAAAATCTAGACTCACATGAGAGCGAACATAAGAGGCCGGAGGCAGTAATATTCCCATGGAGACAAGTCGGCTGGAGGACGATGTATTGAATCTCGACGCAATTTGTGTGTCCCATCGTCATTAGGAGGCCCTAAACGTTACAATTAACTATCAATTTTGCGTCGGATTCGACAATCTAAACTCACACGAGAACGACCATAAGGTGCCCGAGGCAGCAACAGACCCTTGGAGACAAGTCGGCTGGAGGCCGATGTATTGAATCTCGACGCAATTTGAGTCTTCTATCGTCATTAAGAGGCCCTAAACGTTACAATTAACTATCATTTTTGCGTCGGATTCGATAATCTAAACTCACAGGAGAACGACCATAAGGTGCCCGAGGCAGCAATAGACCCTTGGAGACAAGTCGGCTGGAGGCCGATGTATTGAATATCGACGCAATTTGAGTGTTCCATCGTCATTAGGAGGCCCTAAACGTTACAATTAACTATCATTTTTGCGTCGGATTCGATAGTCTAAACTCACAGGAGAACCTCCATAAGGTGCCCGAGGCAGCAATAGACCGTTGGAGAAAAGTCGGCTGGAGGTCGATGTATTGGATCGCGACGCAATTTGAGTGTTCCATCGTCATTTGGAGGCCCTGAATGTTACAATTAACTATCAGTTTCTCGTCGGATTCGAAAATCTAGACTCACAGCAGACGGACCATTTGGTGCCCGAGGCAGCAAGATCCCCTTGGAGACAAATCGGCTGGAGGACGATGTATTGAATCTCGACGCAATTTGAGTGTTCCATCGTCATTACAAGGCCCTGTACGTTACAATTAACTATCATTTTTGCGTCGGATTCGAAAATCTAGACTCACAGGAGAACGACCATAAGGTGCCGGAGACAGCAATATCCCCTTGGAGACAAGTCGGCTGGAGGCCGATGTATTGAATCTCGACGCAATTTGAGTGTTCCATCGGCATTAGGGGGCCCTGAACGTTACAGTTAACTATCATTTTAGCGTCGGATTCGAAAATCTACTAACAGGAGAAGGATCATATGGTGCACGAGACTGCAATATCCCCTTGGATACAAGTCGGCTGGAGGTCGATGTATTGAATCTCGACGCAATTTGAATCTTCTATCGTCATTAGGAGGCCCTGAACGTTACTATTCACTATCATTTTAGCGTCGGATTCGAAAATCCAAACTCACAGGAGAACGACCATAAGGTGCCCGAGGCAGCAATAGACCCTTGGAGACAAGTCGGCTGGAGGCCGATGTATTGAATCTCGACGCAAATTGAGTGTTCCATCGGCATTAGGAGGCCCTGAACGTTACATTTAAGAATCAGTTTCACGTCGGATTCGAAAATCTAGACTCACAAGAGAGCGAACATAAGGTGCCCGAGGCAGCAACAGACCGTTGGAGACAAGTCGGCTTTAGGCCGATGTATTGGATCTCGACGCAATTTGAGTGTCCCATCGTCATTAGGAGGCCCTAAACGTTACAATTAACTATCATTTTTGCGTCGGATTCGAAAATCTAGACTCACATTAGAGCGAACATAAGAGGCCGGAGGCAGTAATATTCCCATGGAGACAAGTCGGCTGGAGGCCGATGTATTGAATCTCGACGTAATTTGAGTGTTCCATCGTCATTAGGAGGCCCTAAACGTTACAATTAACTATCATTTTTGCGTCGGATTCGATAATCTAAACTCACAGGAGACGACCATAAGGTGCCCGAGGGAGCAACAGACTCTTGGAGACAAGTCGGCTGGACGCCGATGTATTGAATCTCGACGCAATTTGAGTGTTCCATCGTCATTACAAGGCCCTGAACGATACAATTAACTATCATTTTTGCGTCGGATTCGAAAATCTAGACTCACAGAAGAAGGATCAAATTGTGCCCGAGACAGCAATTACCCTTGGAGACAAGTCGGCTGGAGGCCGATGTATTGAATCTCGACGCAATTTGAGTGTTCCATCGTCATTAGGAGGCCCTGAACGTTACAATTAACTATCAGTTTCGCGTCGGATTCGAAAATCTAGACTCACAGGAGAACGACCACAAGGTGCCCGAGGCAGCAATAGACCCTTGGAGACAAGTCGGCTGGAGGCCGATGTATTGAATATCGACGCAATTTGAGTGTTCCATCGTCATTAGGAGGCCCTAAACGTTACAATTAACTATCATTTTTGCGTCGGATTCGATAATCTAAACTCACAGGAGAACGACCATAAGGTGCCCGAGGCAGCAACAGACACTTGGAGACAAGTCGGCTGGAGGCCGATGTATTGAATCTCGACGTAATTTGAGTGTTCCATCGTCATTAGGAGGCCCTAAACGTTACAATTAACTATCATTATTGCGTCGAATTCGATAATCTAAACTCACAGGAGACGACCATAAGGTGCCCGAGGCAGCAACAGACTCTTGGAGACAAGTCGGCTGGAGGCCGATGTATTGAATCTCGACGCATTTTGAGTGTTCCATCGTCATTACAAGGCCCTGAACGATACAATTAACTATCATTTTTGCGTCGGATTCGAAAATCTAGACTCACAGAAGAAGGATCATATTGTGCCCGAGACAGCAATTACCCTTGGAGACAAGTCGGCTGGAGGCCGATGTATTGAATCTCGACGCAATTTGAGTGTTCCATCGTCATTAGGAGGCCCTGAACGTTACAATTAACTATCATTTTTGCGTCGGATTCGAAAATCTAGACTCACATGAGAGCGAACATAAGAGGCCGGAGGCAGTAATATTCCCATAGAGACATGTCGGCTGGAGGACGATGTATTGAATCTCGACGCAATTTGTGTGTCCCATCGTCATTAGGAGGCCCTAAACGTTACAATTAATTATCAATTTTGCGTCGGATTCGACAATCTAAACTCACACGAGAACGACCATAAGGTGCCCGAGGCAGCAATAGACCGTTGGAGAAAAGTCGGCTGGAGGTCGATGTATTGGATCGCGACGCAATTTGAGTGTTCCATCGTCATTTGGAGGCCCTGAATGTTACAATTAACTATCAGTTTCTCGTCGGATTCGAAAATCTAGACTCACAGCAGACGGACCATTTGGTGCCCGAGGCAGCAAGATCCCCTTGGAGACAAATCGGCTGGAAGACGATGTATTGAATATCGACGCAATTTGAGTGTTCTATCGTCATTAGGAGGCCCTGAACGTTACTATTCACTATCATTTTTGCGTCGGATTCGAAAATCTATACTCACAGGAGACGGACCATAAGGTGCCCGAGACAGCAATATCCCCTTTGAGACAAGTCGGCTGGAGGCCGATGTATTGAATCTCGACGCAATTTGAGTGTTCCATCGTCATTACAAGGCCCTGTACGTTACAATTAACTATCATTTTTGCGTCGGATTCGAAAATCTAGACTCACAGGAGAACAACCATAAGGTGCCCGAGACAGCAATATCCCCTTTGAGACAAGTCGGCTGGAGGCCGATGTATTGAATCTCGACGCAATTTGAGTGTTCCATCGGCATTAGGAGGCCCTGAACGTTACATTTAAGAATCAGTTTCACGTCGGATTCGAAAATCTAGACTCACAAGAGAGCGAACATAAGGTGCCCGAGGCAGCAACAGACCCTTGGAGACAAGTCGGCATTAGGCCGATGTATTGAATCTCGACGCAATTTGAGTGTCCCATCGTCATTAGGAGGCCCTAAACGTTACAATTAACTATCATTTTTGCGTCGGATTCGAAAATCTAGACTCACATGAGAGCGAACATAAGAGGCCGGAGGCAGTAATATCCCCTGGAGACAAGTCGGCTGGAGGACGATGTATTGAATCTCGACGCAATTTGTGTGTCCCATCGTCATTAGGAGGCCCTAAACGTTACAATTAACTATCAATTTTGCGTCGGATTCGACAATCTAAACTCACACGAGAACGACCATAAGGTGCCCGAGGCAGCAACAGACCCTTGGAGGCAAGTCGGCTGGAGGCCGATGTATTGAATCTCGACGCAATTTGAGTTTTCTATCGTCATTAGGAGGCCCTAAACGTTACAATTAACTATCATTTTTGCGTCGGATTCGATAATCTAAACTCACAGGAGAACGACCATAAGGTGCCCGAGGCAGCAATAGACCCTTGGAGACAAGTCGACTGGAGGACGATGTATTGAATATCGAAGAAATTTGAGTGTTCCATCGTCATTAGGAGGCCCTGAACGTTACAATTAACTATCATTTTTGCGTCGGATTCGTTAATCTAAACTCACAGGAGAACGACCATAAGGTGCCCGAGGCAGCAACAAACACTTGGAGACAAGTCGGCTGGAGGCCGATGTATTGAATCTCGACGTAATTTGAGTGTTCCATCGTCATTTGGAGGCCCTGTACGTTACAATTAACTATCATTTTTGCGTCGGATTCGATAATCTAAACTCACAGGAGAACGACCATAAGGTGCCCGAGGCAGCAACAAACACTTGGAGACAAGTCGGCTGGAGGCCGATGTATTGAATCTCGACGTAATTTGAGTGTTCCATCGTCATTTGAGGCCCTGTACGTTACAATTAACTATCATTTTTGCGTCGGATTCGAAAATCTAGACTCACAGGAGAACGACCATAAGGTGCCCGAGACAGCAATT
>NW_025725217.1:0-38427 GCF_021461395.2 Schistocerca americana
GCTGTGTGTTAGGCGCGTCGTCGAAATGGCAGATCAGGCGGCTACGAACGAGACTGCTGCGGCACCCGCCGCCACCGGCACTACGAAGAAGGCCAAGTCTGCGTCGTCTGCGAAGAAGCCGCGCGCCAAGCCTGCGCACCCGCGCACCTCTGAGATGGTGACGGCCGCCATCAAGAGTCTGAAGGAGCGCGGCGGGTCGTCGCTGCAGGCGATCAAGAAGTACATAGCCGCGCACTACAAGCTGGACGCGGAGAAGCTGGCGCCGTTTATCAAGAAGTACCTCAAGTCGGCCGTCGTGGCGGGCGAGCTGGTGCAGACGAAGGGGAAGGGCGCGTCCGGCTCGTTCAAGCTTGCCGGCGCCGGCGGCGGGGGGGCGGCCGAGGGCGGCAAGGCTCGTGCTGGCGGTGCCAAGAAGAAGCGCGCCGCTCCGGCCAGCAAGGAGAGAAGGGCGCCCGTGCGGCCGGCGCAAAGAAGGCTGGTGGCGTGAAGGCGGCGACCGGTCGGAAGGCGGGCGCCGCCAAGAAGGCGTCTGCGGCGTCGGCCGCTCCCGCGGGTGCGAAGAAGGCGGCTGCGGCCAAGCCGGCCAAGGCCAAGTCGCCGTCGAAGGCGAAGAAGGCCGCCAAGGTTCCGACGAAGAAGCCGAAGGCGCCGCGCCCGAAGAAGGCGACGACGCCGTCTAAGGCGAAGGCTTCGCCCAAGAAGAAGAAGTAGAGTAGAGGAGAAAGAGATGGGAAAGGAAGGGTTTGGCGCTTGACTCCGTCGTCCCCACCGCCCGTCGTCGTCTAGTGGCGCGCAAGAGACGCGCGGCCCAAAACGGCCCTTCTCAGGGCCATCAAAGCACGTCGGGGAAGGTTTTGATTGTCGTGTTGCGTTTGGTGTGGGTGTGTGTCTGTCTGTCTGGCGTTTCTGTATGCCCGTGGGGATGCTGTTTGCGTGCCGTGGTGGTTGGATTGCGGGGGTCGGTGGCGGTGTGGGCGGCGGTAGCGGTAAGCGGTGTTGTTGCTGATGTCGTGGTTGATTGTCGCCGTGTTTGTTTTGTGGCGGCGGCCGACGGTTGGTTTTCTGTCACGTTGTTTTGTTTGAATACGTTGGTTGGCTTGCCTGCGTTCGTTCTTCTCGGATGTCTGTCGTGTCTGGTCTTTGTTTTGTTCCTTTGTGTGTGTGTTATGTTTTGCAACGGGGGGCACGTTGAGATGTGGGAAGGAGTCGGCGGGGATTTCGGTGGCGTGTAGAGCGAGCGAGCGAGCCTGCCTGGCCGTTGGCCGTCGGAGTGGAGTGCGGGTTTTTTTTGTTTTTGATTTCGAAAAACGAAAGCGGCGGCCGGCCAGCCACCCGTGCGGTGTGACGTCGGCCGTTGGGTATTGTGCGCTTTGAGCGCCGGGGAGGGATGATGTGTGATTGTTGCGCGCTGCTAGCAGGCAGGCAGAGTGAGCGGGTGTGGCGGACGGACGGGAAGTGGTGGTTTTTGTTTTTTGGGTTGCGGGGCGAGAGGCAGGCGACCGACAAAGTTTGCTCGCGACGGAGAGATGTTAGTGGCCCTGAAAAGGGCCGTTTTTGTTTGTGCGGTGCGGTGCCGCGGCGCGGTTTAGGCGCGCTCGCCGCGGATGCGGCGCGCGAGCTGGATGTCCTTGGGCATGATGGTGACGCGCTTGGCGTGGATGGCGCACAGGTTGGTGTCTTCGAAGAGGCCGACGAGGTAGGCCTCGCTGGCCTCCTGCAGGGCCATGACTGCGGAGCTCTGGAAGCGCAGGTCGGTCTTGAAGTCCTGGGCGATCTCGCGCACTAGGCGCTGGAATGGCAGCTTGCGGATGAGCAGCTCTGTGCTCTTCTGGTAGCGCCTGATTTCTCGCAGGGCGACGGTGCCCGGCCTGTAGCGGTGGGGCTTCTTGACGCCTCCGGTGGCGGCGCGCTCTTCCTCGCCGCCTTGGTGGCGAGCTGTTTGCGCGGCGCCTTTCCGCCGGTGGACTTGCGGGCCGTTTGCTTTGTGCGGGCCATGGCGGTAGCGGTAGCGGTAGCGGAGCGGCGTGCGTGGAGGTTAGGTGCGGGCGCGGCGTCCGGTGCTGCCTTGACAACGGGCCCGCGCGCCTCCGTGCTGCGCTTATATGCCCTCGGTTGCGCGTGGTGGGGGGAGGGCGGGCCAGAGTCTATATAGGGGGGCGCGGGCGCGCTGGGCGCAGACCGTAGCCGACTCGCGAGACGCTGCAGCTGCTGTTTGTGCACGTTTTGCTTTGCCCGAGGAAGGAAGGATGACAGGGCCGCGGCAAGGGAGGAAAGGGGCTCGGCAAGGGCGGCGCCAAGCGGCACCGCAAGGTGTTGCGCGACAACATCCAGGGCATCACGAAGCCCGCCATCCGCCGCCTGGCTCGCAGGGGCGGCGTGAAGCGCATCTCTGGTCTGATCTACGAGGAGACCCGCGGGGTGCTGAAGGTGTTCCTGGAGAACGTGATCCGCGACGCGGTGACGTACACTGAGCACGCCAAGCGCAAGACTGTGACGGCCATGGACGTGGTGTACGCCCTGAAGAGGCAGGGGCGCACCCTGTACGGTTTCGGCGGTTAGGCTGCGTCGCAGCGGGCGCTGGCCTTCCCGCGGCCGTGCTTGTGGGTGGGAGAGACTAGAAAACGGCCCTTTTCAGGGCCACCACACTGTTCGGAAGTTGAAAAGTGCGAAAGAGTCTGTGTTGTTGCTGCGTGTGTTGTTTGTTTGTTTCTTTCCGTTTGAGCGACGTGATGTGACTGGGAGGGGAGAAGGAAAGGAAACGTGTCATGTGGCTGGCTGTGTGTGTGTGAGAGTGGAGCTGCTTCGTTTGTGTTTGTTATTGTGTGTCTTTGTATCGATCGCGATGGAGATGGCGGGCTGTGTGTTGTTGTGCGAGAGGCGGTGATTATTTGCTTGCGTGGTTTGGCTCTGTGTGTTTGCGGCGGCGTTGGGGTTTCCGAGGCAAGGCGTGTGGGCATAGGCGGCCGGATCAGCTGTTTGTTTCGTTCGTGTCGACGGCCGTTGCGCGCGGGAGTGGAGGGCGGTGTGTCGACACGCCTCCCTTTAACAATGGTCATTATTGCTGCCGTTGTCGTTGGAAGGCGACTGCGACCGTGCAAAATGTGTGTGTGTGTGTGTGTGTGTGTTGGGCCACACGGGCTGTGTGGACGACAAGATGGCGGACGTGCGCCGGCGGCGGCTGTGCTGTGAAAGTGCAAAGTTAAAACAACAAAACAAGGTGCGGCGAGGACGACTGAAATTTGCTTTGGACGTAGGTTTGTGTGGTGGCCCTGAAAGGGCCGATTGTTGTGGGCCGAGCCGAGCCGGCAAAGCGCGTTGCGTGCAGGGGAGCACGCGGCGCTGCGATTGCCTGGCCTCCTTTAGGCCTTCTTCTCGGTCTTCTTTGGCAGCAGGACGGCCTGGATGTTGGGCAGGACACCACCCTGTGCGATGGTGACGCCCGACAGGAGCTTGTTGAGCTCCTCGTCGTTGCGGATGGCAAGCTGCAGGTGGCGCGGGATGATGCGCGTCTTCTTGTTGTCGCGGGCCGCGTTTCCGGCCAGCTCGAGCACCTCAGCCGCGAGGTACTCCATGACGGCGGCGAGGTAGACGGGCGCCCCGGCGCCGACGCGCTCTGCGTAGTTTCCCTTGCGCAGGAGGCGGTGGATTCTGCCGACCGGGAACTGGAGCCCAGCCCTGCTTGAGCGGGACTTTGACTTGCCCTTGACTTTGCCTCCCTTTCCGCGTCCGGACATGGCGATGGGCTAGCGACGGTGCACACGAAACGGAAACGAAAACGACCGGTGCGAGCGGCAGCGAGTCGAGCAGCGGAGTGCGTGCCGGCGCAGCCGGGGTGGGGGTGCTTTATGGGCTCGGGTGCGGCGGCCGGTTGCGCGCGCGCCCCATTGGTCGGCGGCCGCAACAGGGCGAGCTGGTAAAGGTGCGGCGGCGGCTGGCGGCGGGTGCCACTGTGTGGGGAGACGCTGACTAGAGCGGAGCGCTTGCTACTGGTGTTGCTGCTGCCGTACGTTGGTTCGAGATGCCGCCCAAGACTAGCGGGAAGGCCGCCAAGAAGGCTGGCAAGGCGCAGAAGAACATTCGAAGGGCGACAAGAAGAAGAAGCGCAAGAGGAAGGAGAGCTATGCCATCTACATCTACAAGGTGCTGAAGCAGGTGCACCCTGACACGGGCATCTCGTCGAAGGCGATGAGCATCATGAACAGCTTCGTGAACGACATTTTCGAGCGCATTGCGGCCGAGGCTTCTCGCCTGGCGCACTACAACAAGCGCTCGACCATCACGTCCCGCGAGATCCAGACCGCTGTGCGGCTGTTGCTGCCTGGCGAGCTGGCCAAGCACGCCGTGAGCGAGGGCACGAAGGCGGTGACCAAGTACACGAGCTCCAAGTAAGGAGGTGGCTCTGGAATGGAAGGAAGGATGGAGAAGGCTCCTCCGTTGCGAGAGCGGCAAAACGGCCCTTTTCAGGGCCACCAACTTGCCTTTTGCGGGAAGGGCGGAATTGTTGTTGTTGTTGTTTGTGTGGACGGCTGTGATGTATGTGTGCATTTTGATTGTGGGTGGGGGGGGCGCGTCAAAGCGTGTTGCGGGGTACGGCCACGAGGTTGGTCGCCGTGGCGTGGAATGGTGGCACGCCTCGTTGGAGTGGTTTTGACCCATTGGTGTTGGGGTGTGTGTGTGTGTGTGTGTTACCTGTCTGCGAGGGGGGGACAGTGCGATCGGCGACTTTTGTGTCACCGTATCGACGGCCGTTTGCGGGTTTGTTTTTTTTTGCACATCATACATGGCGAGGGTGAAATGTGAAATGTTTTTTGTTGTTTGGTTTGTTTTTTGCCGCCCACTATTCCCTTTGCTGTACGCCGAGTTTTTGACAATGGTGCGACGTAACTGCAGCGTGGAGGTGTGTGAGTGACGTTGAAATGAACGTGCCATTAAGACGCATTGTTGTTGTATTGTACTGTACGTGTACGGCGACACGCACGATGATGTACCATTCGACTCTGATTTCTGATAGCCGTGTCTGACTGATTGCGTACGACGCACGCACACCGATGTCGTCATTCAAGATGCACGCGTGTCCAGTGCAGTACAGTAAGCGCGACGCTAGACGACGACGGCGGCGGCGGCGGCGGTCGTTTGTTTGGCGAATGTCTGTACACGTGTTTGTCTGTGTCCATCCGGTATGTATTTGTTTGTTTGAAAGTGTTTTGTGTGTCGGTGACGTGGTCCGATCCGTCGCCCCCTGAGTAACTGTCGATCGGCGCGATAGACCGGCGTCACGCAACTGAACCGAAGTCTTGGCACACCCGTCATACTGTTGTACACCGTCGCGCTGAGAACGGTAACGAAGGGTTGACTTTGATCGGTCGAATGTCTGGGCAGAACGTGAGGAATGAGGCAAGAGTGCAAGGAGGGGGGGCAAAAGAGAGAGGAAGGGAAAAAGGGGAGAAACGCATTCGTAGAGCAACGGAACGTTCCCCGTGTCGGAGGCGTATTGGAGCCGCACTGAAAATGCGTTTAACGGCGGCGCGGCTGCAAGTGTCTGCCGTGGTGAACGTTACCTTTGACGGCTGCATTGGGCTTTGCCTTTGCTTTCGCTTTCGCTTTCCCGGATGTACGTAACGTTTGTTGATATGGTTCTGAGGAAGAGTGTATGACAGTGCCGTGCCGTCCATGTTCGTGTGCCCTCCCATTGTGTGTATGCTATTGTCTGTGTACTTGAATGATGTATGTAGGTGTTAGTGGACATGTTTTACCAGTGGGGGGAAATGGATCGTCGATAGTTGCCGTCACTCTGTCACGGTCGAGATGACGCACCCTCCGTACAGAAAGGTGTCGAGAAAGTGAGTGTGTGCGTCCGTGAATTGGCAGTGTTTGGAGGTGGGCGTGCCCTGCATGTGGCCCGGAAGGCTGTTCGTTTGGCGGTAGTGTTGTGTGGACAGGGGAGGGGCATGCGTAACGCTGCTGGCATGGCATGGCATTTCGGGAGATGGGAGGGGGGCAAACGAGGAGCGGCGGCCAAAGAGAGGCGGGACGGGGAGGGGCGCGGTGTGGGTGGCTTGCGCCTGTGCTCGGCGTTGTGGTTTGTGCAAAAGAGGAGGAGAAAAACAATGAGTTGCCAGGGAGGGGAGCGGTGTTGTGTTGTGGTTGTCGTGGTGTAGCCGCAGACGCGGCTGTCAGTGAACGTGGCGAGACGGACGGATGCGCGGAGGGGCGGGGGCGGCGCATTTCGCCGGTGCCGTGCCGTGCCTGAAAGCCGCGTGGTCGCTGTGTTGTTGGTGGCGTGGGGGCGAGGAGAGTACCGTACGGGTGTGCTTGTGCGCCGGAAATGGCACACTGCGCCTGCCCGTCTTGGAGGCTGATGGCTGTGGTGTGGAAATGGGGCGCGGTGATGTTGAAGCAGTTGAAGAACAGAAAAGAAACCAAGAAAACGGAAGGCGTGATGCGGCGGTGGTGGTGGTGGTGAGAGCGGGAAAAACAAAACAAAAAAAAAGAAGGAAAAACAACAAGAAACAAAAAAGAAAACAAAAGGTCTATCAATATTAGAATGTAAATGGAAATGGAAATGGACCCAGGTATAACCTCCCTGCACAAGTAGCAGAGGGTCCGATGATAATAAAAATGTGCCAGAATGTTAACGTCCCTACAAAACAAACCCAACGATAATATGAATGAAAGAATGACCGTATGTAACATTGCAACAGACATAATGAAACCTGATAAATTGTATAAGGGCAGCAGCGTTGACCTTTGGCCCTGTATCCAGAATAAAAAGAGCCAAAGATCGTTACCCCCAATGAAAAAGACACTGAAACACGTATGTAACATAGCAGCGATGGCGAGACATTGTAGCGTCTGTGACCAGAGAGTTTGCGCTGGACCGCGCGAGTGTTGCGAGCGGTTCTCAGTCAGTCAGTCAGTCAGTCAGTCAGTCGTTGCGAGTCTGTAGGTCTGTCTAGTTGAGGGCTGTACTCTGTCAGTAGTCGTCGCGTGCAGTACGCTAATAGTCGTCATGCAGAGCGGTCGGTCAGTAGTAGCAGCCGAGTGCGGTTGTGTGATGTAGGCGGTCGGCAACACTGGTCAAGATGGTGAATAAGGTATACTGTTAATTAATATAATCATTAGATAATGAACAATTTTATTTATTGTAATTATTCTCCAACAAGTTCCCCAATACTAATTTTTATTTCAAAAGCATTTTTCAAACATTTAATTGTTTATTGAACTAAAGAGTTCGTTGCACTTCACATTTCATTCCACGTCTTTGAAGAAAGATTGCACTAAAATCACAACAAAAAGAGAATATTATTATTTGCAATGCAGTTCCTCCAAGCGCTGCGCAACAAACAAGAGCAGAAATGTTGTGACATCCATTTATTCCGAGGTAAGACTTTTAATTCTGATTGTTTTGCACAGGGCCAAAGACCGATAGTTCGGTTTAATCGAAGTTTCTTGTCACTGAACGGACTTTAAATGTTGTGAAGAATTTATATTTGAGTCAGATTGCGAAATTCACATGTTTGTTGCCATTTTCAATACCTCTCATTGTGGGCGAGGTTACAATTAGCGCAATGTCCATTAGCATCCGTAAATAACATTGTCCATTATTTTAAATTTTGCGGGGAGGTTACAACACACAAAAAAAAACAAAAAAAAATTGCATTTGTATCCGCTCCTCAATTGTAGATACCCCTTACACAGCTGTGTGCAATGAATGAGTGCTGGCTGGTAATTAATTGCACTCCTTGGAGGGAAATGCCATAGGAAGTAGTCTTTAAAAAGTGAATGTTTTTCGTTAAAAGACAAAAGTTACGTTAGAAAAAAGTAATAGTGGGGCTTTTGTTGTTGAACAAAATAAGTACAATGAACATACGTTATCAGATTTGCGCAAAATGCAGCTTCACACTACCTTTTGATTATAACACAATATACTATACATCGTCCCGAACCGTGACCAGAGTCGCGAGACGAGCAGAGCACGCCGCCGACGCCCGCTCAGTACAACCGTCCACCCGCTACTACTGTCGACCGACTACTACCTCTCCCGACTCGCGCTACAATATATATAACAACTGTTCCTGGCGACCCGGTGCGTGCCACTACTGTCGTCTGGCGCGGTCCAAGCGCCGACTAGCAACGATAAATAACTCTCTGGTCAGACAGAGATGCTGTCATGCCTCGCCATCGCTCTGGTAATGAATACATACGTGTTGCAGCGTGCGTACCACCGGAACACGCAGTGGCGGAGCCAAAGACTGTGTTGTCGAGGTCGAGTGCGAGCGGGAAGAGAGGCAGCGTCGGCACGGAGATGCAAGCGAGCGCGAGACGCACGGGGGCTGCGGCGTGGCGCGTTTGCGGTCGGCGCCTTTGGTGGCAACGGCCGGGACAAGCAGCGGTGTATGGTGTGGTGCGGGGCGGACAGGGGCGGCGGTGGACGGGGAGGAGGCGGCGCGACGACGGCATGGGGGCGAAAACGGGACGGGGGACGGGGGACGGCGGATGTTGAGAGGCGTCACGCGCGGACAGGACGCAGACACAGAGACACACAGATTGGAAAGGGAGGGTGCGCGGTAATAGTTGGGAATGTGCGTACCGTGCGGGATGGGAGTGGGCGAGGAACACGGTCGTGGCCCCTGTTTTGGGTGCGTGTGATGACGTCGGTGTGTTGTGGGAAGGGAAGGTGCTGTGGCGGCGGCGCGTAATGGGCGTAGGCCGAAAAGAGAAAGGAACGTCGGCAGTGTGTTGGCAAGCGTCGGTTCGACTGCGACGTTGATGGGCAGGGCAGGGCAAGGTTAATGGTGGTAGGAGTAGGCGTGTGGGCGCAAAAAAATCTGCCGCTGCAGGCGGTGCCGTAACCGCCATGGCGGGAAGGAGAGAGGGCCAAAGAAAGAAAGAAAGAAAGAAAGAAAGAAAGAAAGAAAGAAAGAAGAAAACAAAAAAAAAAAAAAAGAAGGAGGGGGGGGGGGGGGCGAAAGTGGAGAGGCGGTGGTGTGAGAAGGGCGGGGGCGGAAGGAAGGCAGGAAGGACAAGAGGCGAGGCGACGGCTTGCTTTGTGTATCGGTCGGTCTCTGGCTATGCTTCGTTTTCTGCAGCAGGGTCGGTGCGCGGCGTGGCTCGCGGCAGTGGGAACGCCTGGCGGCTGGACGGCCAGCAATGCGGTTGGATGGGCGGCCACAGCACCGCACCTGTGCCCGAGGAGGAGACGCTGGCGGCGGGCCCTGAGGTGAGGCCGGCTCGGCTGGGGCTGGGGCTGGGGCTGTGGATGTGTAGGTGTGCGCCGCTGCTGCAACAACGAGTAAAACGCGAGAAGAAGGGATGGCGGTAGAGAGGAAAAAAAAAAAAAAAAAAAAAAGGTCGTGTTGTGTTGATGCGCAGGCAGACGCGTACAGAGAGACGAGCCCGGTCTGCAGCAGGGTGTGGCCGTGCCGAGTGCAGAGCAGCGGCGGCTCGGTTCGGTTCGGCCCGGCCCGGCGGGCCGCGCTGTTGTCGCGGACGTGAGCGCCCCCTGGCGGGTGGCCGGAGGCGGCGCGGCGTGTTGGACGTGTGGCTGGTGGCAGTGCACAATTTGCGAGTGGCTGGCGGTGTGGTGTGGCGGTTGGCGCGTCGGGCGGCGGAGAGAGAGAGGGAGGAGGAGAGGTATGTGTTGCGGGCGCCCTTTGCTGCGCTGCGTCGTTGCGTGTGCCGTACAGGGCGGGCGCTTGTCGACTGTGGGGCCGGTGTGGCGAATTGGCGTGAAACGGCTGCCGAGAGGTGTGTGGTAGCGAGCCGGTCGGTGTCAGTGCGAAGGGGAATGTGCGTGCGTTTGGCGGTTTCGGTGTGCTTTTTGCGGCGTGAGAGTGGGAATTAGTGGGGCCGGCTGTTGTGTTGGTTCCTTGTGTCTTGTGTCGCGTAGCTTGATGGCAACGTGGAAGGACGCCGGTTTCGTTTCGAGCCGTGCGTGTGGTTGTCGACGTTGACTGGTTGGCGTGTGGCGATGCACGTGCATGTGTGGGTCGCGAGTGCGTTTTTGGCTGGCTCTGTGTGTGTGTGTGTGTGTGTGTGTGTGTTTTGGGGGGGGAAGGGGGAGGCGGTGGTGAAAGTGCAGTCGTTGCCACGGGCGTCGTCGGGTGGGGCTGGGGCTGTGCGTCGTTGGCGGAAAGGTGGTAGGTTGCGCGTAAGCGAGCCCGTCGTTGACGGTGTCGCGTGAGTTGTGAATCGAGTGGGGCGCGGGGCGCGGGACAGGAGCAGCGTGCCGCTGCGTCGTGGTCGTCAGCAGAGGCTGTGCGTGTGCTTGTCCTTTTTGTGGGCGGTTCGTGCGAGGCGTTTTTGTTTTGTGTTGCCCTAGTTGTTAGTTTATTTTGTTTGTGTTTGTTATTGTGAGACGACGACTGGTTGGTGGCGTGCGCGCGAAGCGGCGGTGTGCGCTTCCCGTGTCGTTTGTGTTTTTTTTTGTTTGTTTTTGTTTTTTGCACTGGGCCCCGGGGGGGGGGGGGGTGGGTGCGTGTGTGTCGATTGCCGGCTGGCGAAAGGAAAGGTGCGCCATCGGCGGGGTGGGTCGCCGGCACAAGTAGAGGCGGCGGCGTTGTTGCTGTTGTTGTTGTGTGGTGTTTGTTTTGTTCGGCTGTGTCGGCGAGCTGTGGTGCGGTGCGTGTGAATGGTGGTGCAAAAGTGCTGGCGTTGGGGCTGCGACTGCGACGGCGGCGAGCCGCGGGCGCGCCATTGATAGTGATGTTGTGAACAGCGGCTGTGTACGGTAGTGGTGTTGTTGTAGCACGACGTGCATCCGGGCCGGCGCGGAAAGCGCAGTTGCGGGCGGTTGCCCTTCGGTGCCAGCCATGTCGCGTGAGCGGCGGGTTGCTCTGGTGTCGACACGTGGTGCTCTGGGTTGTCGTGTGGTGCCCTTTGGCCGGTGGGGGTGGTTCGCGTGTGTCTCGTTCGCGCTCGGTATCTGGTCGTGGTCGTGCTGCTCCCCCGTCTGTCGGCGGTTTTCGACGTCGTCTGTACGTTTTTGTTCGTTTGCGGCGTGCCTGCCGACGTCGTCCCGTCGCGACCTTTCAACCGAAAGTGTGGCGCCCGAAGGTGAACGAACGTAACCCTGACCTCGGCGCTTTACGCTGAGCCGAGCGAACCGAACCTAACCTGTGGTGTGGCGAGGTGAGCTCAGCCTGTGGAGCCCCTAACGTCTACGTAAAGGTAAGCTGTCCGGCTCACGCCTCACGTTTGAACGCTTTTTGAACCTACGTTTGACGCTTCTTAACCTAGCACTGACCCCTTAACCTAACGTGTAACCTAACCGAACCTAACCTAACCTAACCTAACCTAACCTAACCTAACCTCTGACGCCTGACGTGTTTGAATGCTTAACCTAAGTTTGACGCTTAACCTAACCCAAGTCCCCTTAACCTAACCCACGTCCACCTAACCTAACCTAACCTAACCTAGACGTGTACACGTAATGTGTAACGCGTAACGTGTAAGGTCGGCTGTCGTGTGTGCTGACGGCAGATTGGGTTGGTCTGTAGATTCGGATTGCGGTTTGCCTCGGTCGAGGGGTTGGGTCGGAAGCGGCGAGGGGCGGCGGCGCCTGTTGCGCAGGCGGCGTCCGTTTGCGGCGGGCAATTGTTGAGAAACGGCTGTGAATGTTGGCGGGCGAGAGGAGGAGGACGGCGCGCGATGTGGCCCGACGGCTGCGGGCCGATCGGGAAACGGCGGGAGGGCGACGGAAGGCGATGGGGCGGCGGAGGCGCGTTTGCACGGCCGTCATCGCCGCACGCCTCGGCTTGTGTGGCTGTGGCGCCGGCCGCGCTGGCCGGGCTGCCGCGGCGACGGTGTGGGAGTTTTGCCGAAGGTTTGGCCATTGTGGCGGGTCGTCGGCTGGGGCTGTGGGGGCGGCATTTGGGCGGGGGCGGCGATTCTCGGCGGGCCGACCCAGGCTGTAGCGCGCGGTAGCTGCAGTTTGGCCGTGGTTTGCGGCGCTGCCGTGGCGACTGGTTGGCGACTGTGGTGTGGCTGTGTGTAGCCCCATCCTCGGTGGTTTGAAAGGCGCGGGCGGTTGTGGCGCAGGTTTGGGGCTGCTCCGCACAGGCTGTCGGACGTTGGGCGGTAGCAAGCGCGGGAGGCGCGGCGCGGCGGCGCGCAGAGTGGCGGCCGCTCTCTCGGCCGTCCGCGCCCGCCCGCGACACTGGCTGGGCCCTTGTGATTCTCTGCTCTGCTGTGCTGTGCTTGCGTGCCTGCCGTCCCGCTCGCTCTCGCTCTCGCTCTCGCTGTGTGTTAGGCGCGTCGTCGAAATGGCAGATCAGGCGGCTACGAACGAGACTGCTGCGGCACCCGCCGCCACCGGCACTACGAAGAAGGCCAAGTCTGCGTCGTCTGCGAAGAAGCCGCGCGCCAAGCCTGCGCACCCGCGCACCTCTGAGATGGTGACGGCCGCCATCAAGAGTCTGAAGGAGCGCGGCGGGTCGTCGCTGCAGGCGATCAAGAAGTACATAGCCGCGCACTACAAGCTGGACGCGGAGAAGCTGGCGCCGTTTATCAAGAAGTACCTCAAGTCGGCCGTCGTGGCGGGCGAGCTGGTGCAGACGAAGGGGAAGGGCGCGTCCGGCTCGTTCAAGCTTGCCGGCGCCGGCGGCGGGGGGGCGGCCGAGGGCGGCAAGGCTCGTGCTGGCGGTGCCAAGAAGAAGCGCGCCGCTCCGGCCAGCAAGGAGAAGAAGGGCGCCCGTGCGGCCGGCGCAAAGAAGGCTGGTGGCGTGAAGGCGGCGACCGGTCGGAAGGCGGGCGCCGCCAAGAAGGCGTCTGCGGCGTCGGCCGCTCCCGCGGGTGCGAAGAAGGCGGCTGCGGCCAAGCCGGCCAAGGCCAAGTCGCCGTCGAAGGCGAAGAAGGCCGCCAAGGTTCCGACGAAGAAGCCGAAGGCGCCGCGCCCGAAGAAGGCGACGACGCCGTCTAAGGCGAAGGCTTCGCCCAAGAAGAAGAAGTAGAGTAGAGGAGAAAGAGATGGGAAAGGAAGGGTTTGGCGCTTGACTCCGTCGTCCCCACCGCCCGTCGTCGTCTAGTGGCGCGCAAGAGACGCGCGGCCCAAAACGGCCCTTCTCAGGGCCATCAAAGCACGTCGGGGAAGGTTTTGATTGTCGTGTTGCGTTTGGTGTGGGTGTGTGTCTGTCTGTCTGGCGTTTCTGTATGCCCGTGGGGATGCTGTTTGCGTGCCGTGGTGGTTGGATTGCGGGGGTCGGTGGCGGGTGTGGGCGGCGGTAGCGGTAAGCGGTGTTGTTGCTGATGTCGTGGTTGATTGTCGCCGTGTTTGTTTTGTGGCGGCGGCCGACGGTTGGTTTTCTGTCACGTTGTTTTGTTTGAATACGTTGGTTGGCTTGCCTGCGTTCGTTCTTCTCGGATGTCTGTCGTGTCTGGTCTTTGTTTTGTTCCTTTGTGTGTGTGTTATGTTTTGCAACGGGGGGCACGTTGAGATGTGGGAAGGAGTCGGCGGGGGATTTCGGTGGCGTGTAGAGCGAGCGAGCGAGCCTGCCTGGCCGTTGGCCGTCGGAGTGGAGTGCGGGTTTTTTTTGTTTTTGATTTCGAAAAACGAAAGCGGCGGCCGGCCAGCCACCCGTGCGGTGTGACGTCGGCCGTTGGGTATTGTGCGCTTTGAGCGCCGGGGAGGGATGATGTGTGATTGTTGCGCGCTGCTAGCAGGCAGGCAGAGTGAGCGGGTGTGGCGGACGGACGGGAAGTGGTGGTTTTTGTTTTTTGGGTTGCGGGGCGAGAGGCAGGCGACCGACAAAGTTTGCTCGCGACGGAGAGATGTTAGTGGCCCTGAAAAGGGCCGTTTTTGTTTGTGCGGTGCGGTGCCGCGGCGCGGTTTAGGCGCGCTCGCCGCGGATGCGGCGCGCGAGCTGGATGTCCTTGGGCATGATGGTGACGCGCTTGGCGTGGATGGCGCACAGGTTGGTGTCTTCGAAGAGGCCGACGAGGTAGGCCTCGCTGGCCTCCTGCAGGGCCATGACTGCGGAGCTCTGGAAGCGCAGGTCGGTCTTGAAGTCCTGGGCGATCTCGCGCACTAGGCGCTGGAATGGCAGCTTGCGGATGAGCAGCTCTGTGCTCTTCTGGTAGCGCCTGATTTCTCGCAGGGCGACGGTGCCCGGCCTGTAGCGGTGGGGCTTCTTGACGCCTCCGGTGGCGGGCGCGCTCTTCCTCGCCGCCTTGGTGGCGAGCTGTTTGCGCGGCGCCTTTCCGCCGGTGGACTTGCGGGCCGTTTGCTTTGTGCGGGCCATGGCGGTAGCGGTAGCGGTAGCGGAGCGGCGTGCGTGGAGGTTAGGTGCGGCGCGGCGTCCGGTGCTGCCTTGACAACGGGCCCGCGCGCCTCCGTGCTGCGCTTATATGCCCTCGGTTGCGCGTGGTGGGGGGAGGGCGGGCCAGAGTCTATATAGGGGGGCGGCGGGCGCGCTGGGCGCAGACCGTAGCCGACTCGCGAGACGCTGCAGCTGCTGTTTGTGCACGTTTTGCTTTGCCCGAGGAAGGAAGGATGACAGGCCGCGGCAAGGGAGGAAAGGGGCTCGGCAAGGGCGGCGCCAAGCGGCACCGCAAGGTGTTGCGCGACAACATCCAGGGCATCACGAAGCCCGCCATCCGCCGCCTGGCTCGCAGGGGCGGCGTGAAGCGCATCTCTGGTCTGATCTACGAGGAGACCCGCGGGGTGCTGAAGGTGTTCCTGGAGAACGTGATCCGCGACGCGGTGACGTACACTGAGCACGCCAAGCGCAAGACTGTGACGGCCATGGACGTGGTGTACGCCCTGAAGAGGCAGGGGCGCACCCTGTACGGTTTCGGCGGTTAGGCTGCGTCGCAGCGGGCGCTGGCCTTCCCGCGGCCGTGCTTGTGGGTGGGAGAGACTAGAAAACGGCCCTTTTCAGGGCCACCACACTGTTCGGAAGTTGAAAAGTGCGAAAGAGTCTGTGTTGTTGCTGCGTGTGTTGTTTGTTTGTTTCTTTCCGTTTGAGCGACGTGATGTGACTGGGAGGGGAGAAGGAAAGGAAACGTGTCATGTGGCTGGCTGTGTGTGTGTGAGAGTGGAGCTGCTTCGTTTGTGTTTGTTATTGTGTGTCTTTGTATCGATCGCGATGGAGATGGCGGGCTGTGTGTTGTTGTGCGAGAGGCGGTGATTATTTGCTTGCGTGGTTTGGCTCTGTGTGTTTGCGGCGGCGTTGGGGTTTCCGAGGCAAGGCGTGTGGGCATAGGCGGCCGGATCAGCTGTTTGTTTCGTTCGTGTCGACGGCCGTTGCGCGCGGGAGTGGAGGGCGGTGTGTCGACACGCCTCCCTTTAACAATGGTCATTATTGCTGCCGTTGTCGTTTGGAAGGCGACTGCGACCGTGCAAAATGTGTGTGTGTGTGTGTGTGTGTGTTGGGCCACACGGGCTGTGTGGACGACAAGATGGCGGACGTGCGCCGGCGGCGGCTGTGCTGTGAAAGTGCAAAGTTAAAACAACAAAACAAGGTGCGGCGAGGACGACTGAAATTTTGCTTTGGACGTAGGTTTGTGTGGTGGCCCTGAAAAGGGCCGATTGTTGTGGGCCGAGCCGAGCCGGCAAAGCGCGTTGCGTGCAGGGGAGCACGCGGCGCTGCGATTGCCTGGCCTCCTTTAGGCCTTCTTCTCGGTCTTCTTTGGCAGCAGGACGGCCTGGATGTTGGGCAGGACACCACCCTGTGCGATGGTGACGCCCGACAGGAGCTTGTTGAGCTCCTCGTCGTTGCGGATGGCAAGCTGCAGGTGGCGCGGGATGATGCGCGTCTTCTTGTTGTCGCGGGCCGCGTTTCCGGCCAGCTCGAGCACCTCAGCCGCGAGGTACTCCATGACGGCGGCGAGGTAGACGGGCGCCCCGGCGCCGACGCGCTCTGCGTAGTTTCCCTTGCGCAGGAGGCGGTGGATTCTGCCGACCGGGAACTGGAGCCCAGCCCTGCTTGAGCGGGACTTTGACTTGCCCTTGACTTTGCCTCCCTTTCCGCGTCCGGACATGGCGATGGGCTAGCGACGGTGCACACGAAACGGAAACGAAAACGACCGGTGCGAGCGGCAGCGAGTCGAGCAGCGGAGTGCGTGCCGGCGCAGCCGGGGTGGGGGTGCTTTATGGGCTCGGGTGCGGCGGCCGGTTGCGCGCGCGCCCCATTGGTCGGCGGCCGCAACAGGGCGAGCTGGTAAAGGTGCGGCGGCGGCTGGCGGCGGGTGCCACTGTGTGGGGAGACGCTGACTAGAGCGGAGCGCTTGCTACTGGTGTTGCTGCTGCCGTACGTTGGTTCGAGATGCCGCCCAAGACTAGCGGGAAGGCCGCCAAGAAGGCTGGCAAGGCGCAGAAGAACATTTCGAAGGGCGACAAGAAGAAGAAGCGCAAGAGGAAGGAGAGCTATGCCATCTACATCTACAAGGTGCTGAAGCAGGTGCACCCTGACACGGGCATCTCGTCGAAGGCGATGAGCATCATGAACAGCTTCGTGAACGACATTTTCGAGCGCATTGCGGCCGAGGCTTCTCGCCTGGCGCACTACAACAAGCGCTCGACCATCACGTCCCGCGAGATCCAGACCGCTGTGCGGCTGTTGCTGCCTGGCGAGCTGGCCAAGCACGCCGTGAGCGAGGGCACGAAGGCGGTGACCAAGTACACGAGCTCCAAGTAAGGAGGTGGCTCTGGAATGGAAGGAAGGATGGAGAAGGCTCCTCCGTTGCGAGAGCGGCAAAACGGCCCTTTTCAGGGCCACCAACTTGCCTTTTGCGGGAAGGGCGGAATTGTTGTTGTTGTTGTTTGTGTGGACGGCTGTGATGTATGTGTGCATTTTGATTGTGGGTGGGGGGGCGCGTCAAAGCGTGTTGCGGGGTACGGCCACGAGGTTGGTCGCCGTGGCGTGGAATGGTGGCACGCCTCGTTGGAGTGGTTTTGACCCATTGGTGTTGGGGTGTGTGTGTGTGTGTGTGTTACCTGTCTGCGAGGGGGGGACAGTGCGATCGGCGACTTTTGTGTCACCGTAACGACGGCCGTTTGCGGGTTTGTTTTTTTTTTGCACATCATACATGGCGAGGGTGAAATGTGAAATGTTTTTTGTTGTTTGGTTTGTTTTTTGCCGCCCACTATTCCCTTTGCTGTACGCCGAGTTTTTGACAATGGTGCGACGTAACTGCAGCGTGGAGGTGTGTGAGTGACGTTGAAATGAACGTGCCATTAAGACGCATTGTTGTTGTATTGTACTGTACGTGTACGGCGACACGCACGATGATGTACCATTCGACTCTGATTTCTGATAGCCGTGTCTGACTGATTGCGTACGACGCACGCACACCGATGTCGTCATTCAAGATGCACGCGTGTCCAGTGCAGTACAGTAAGCGCGACGCTAGACGACGACGGCGGCGGCGGCGGCGGTCGTTTGTTTGGCGAATGTCTGTACACGTGTTTGTCTGTGTCCATCCGGTATGTATTTGTTTGTTTGAAAGTGTTTTGTGTGTCGGTGACGTGGTCCGATCCGTCGCCCCCTGAGTAACTGTCGATCGGCGCGATAGACCGGCGTCACGCAACTGAACCGAAGTCTTGGGCACACCCGTCATACTGTTGTACACCGTCGCGCTGAGAACGGTAACGAAGGGTTGACTTTGATCGGTCGAATGTCTGGGCAGAACGTGAGGAATGAGGCAAGAGTGCAAGGAGGGGGGGCAAAAGAGAGAGGAAGGGAAAAAGGGGAGAAACGCATTCGTAGAGCAACGGAACGTTCCCGTGTCGGAGGCGTATTGGAGCCGCACTGAAAATGCGTTTAACGGCGGCGCGGCTGCAAGTGTCTGCCGTGGTGAACGTTACCTTTGACGGCTGCATTGGGCTTTGCCTTTGCTTTCGCTTTCGCTTTCCCGGATGTACGTAACGTTTGTTGATATGGTTCTGAGGAAGAGTGTATGACAGTGCCGTGCCGTCCATGTTCGTGTGCCCTCCCATTGTGTGTATGCTATTGTCTGTGTACTTGAATGATGTATGTAGGTGTTAGTGGACATGTTTTACCAGTGGGGGGAAATGGATCGTCGATAGTTGCCGTCACTCTGTCACGGTCGAGATGACGCACCCTCCGTACAGAAAGGTGTCGAGAAAGTGAGTGTGTGCGTCCGTGAATTGGCAGTGTTTGGAGGTGGGCGTGCCCTGCATGTGGCCCGGAAGGCTGTTCGTTTGGCGGTAGTGTTGTGTGGACAGGGGAGGGGCATGCGTAACGCTGCTGGCATGGCATGGCATTTCGGGAGATGGGAGGGGGCAAACGAGGAGCGGCGGCCAAAGAGAGGCGGGACGGGGAGGGGCGCGGTGTGGGTGGCTTGCGCCTGTGCTCGGCGTTGTGGTTTGTGCAAAAGAGGAGGAGAAAAACAATGAGTTGCCAGGGAGGGGAGCGGTGTTGTGTTGTGGTTGTCGTGGTGTAGCCGCAGACGCGGCTGTCAGTGAACGTGGCGAGACGGACGGATGCGCGGAGGGGCGGGGGCGGCGCATTTCGCCGGTGCCGTGCCGTGCCTGAAAGCCGCGTGGTCGCTGTGTTGTTGGTGGCGTGGGGGCGAGGAGAGTACCGTACGGGTGTGCTTGTGCGCCGGAAATGGCACACTGCGCCTGCCCGTCTTGGAGGCTGATGGCTGTGGTGTGGAAATGGGGCGCGGTGATGTTGAAGCAGTTGAAGAACAGAAAAGAAACCAAGAAAACGGAAGGCGTGATGCGGCGGTGGTGGTGGTGGTGAGAGCGGGAAAAACAAAACAAAAAAAAAGAAGGAAAAACAACAAGAAACAAAAAAGAAAACAAAAGGTCTATCAATATTAGAATGTAAATGGAAATGGAAATGGACCCAGGTATAACCTCCCTGCACAAGTAGCAGAGGGTCCGATGATAATAAAAATGTGCCAGAATGTTAACGTCCCTACAAAACAAACCCAACGATAATATGAATGAAAGAATGAACCGTATGTAACATTGCAACAGACATAATGAAACCTGATAAATTGTATAAGGGCAGCAGCGTTGACCTTTGGCCCTGTATCCAGAATAAAAAGAGCCAAAGATCGTTACCCCAATGAAAAAGACACTGAAACACGTATGTAACATAGCAGCGATGGCGAGACATTGTAGCGTCTGTGACCAGAGAGTTTGCGCTGGACCGCGCGAGTGTTGCGAGCGGTTCTCAGTCAGTCAGTCAGTCAGTCAGTCAGTCGTTGCGAGTCTGTAGGTCTGTCTAGTTGAGGGCTGTACTCTGTCAGTAGTCGTCGCGTGCAGTACGCTAATAGTCGTCATGCAGAGCGGTCGGTCAGTAGTAGCAGCCGAGTGCGGTTGTGTGATGTAGGCGGTCGGCAACACTGGTCAAGATGGTGAATAAGGTATACTGTTAATTAATATAATCATTAGATAATGAACAATTTTATTTATTGTAATTATTCTCCAACAAGTTCCCCAATACTAATTTTTATTTCAAAAGCATTTTTCAAACATTTAATTGTTTATTGAACTAAAGAGTTCGTTGCACTTCACATTTCATTCCACGTCTTTGAAGAAAGATTGCACTAAAATCACAACAAAAAGAGAATATTATTATTTGCAATGCAGTTCCTCCAAGCGCTGCGCAACAAACAAGAGCAGAAATGTTGTGACATCCATTTATTCCGAGGTAAGACTTTTAATTCTGATTGTTTTGCACAGGGCCAAAGACCGATAGTTCGGTTTAATCGAAGTTTCTTGTCACTGAACGGACTTTAAATGTTGTGAAGAATTTATATTTGAGTCAGATTGCGAAATTCACATGTTTGTTGCCATTTTCAATACCTCTCATTGTGGGCGAGGTTACAATTAGCGCAATGTCCATTAGCATCCGTAAATAACATTGTCCATTATTTTAAATTTTGCGGGGAGGTTACAACACACAAAAAAAAACAAAAAAAAATTGCATTTGTATCCGCTCCTCAATTGTAGATACCCCTTACACAGCTGTGTGCAATGAATGAGTGCTGGCTGGTAATTAATTGCACTCCTTGGAGGGAAATGCCATAGGAAGTAGTCTTTAAAAAGTGAATGTTTTTCGTTAAAAGACAAAAGTTACGTTAGAAAAAAGTAATAGTGGGGCTTTTGTTGTTGAACAAAATAAGTACAATGAACATACGTTATCAGATTTGCGCAAAATGCAGCTTCACACTACCTTTTGATTATAACACAATATACTATACATCGTCCCGAACCGTGACCAGAGTCGCGAGACGAGCAGAGCACGCCGCCGACGCCCGCTCAGTACAACCGTCCACCCGCTACTACTGTCGACCGACTACTACCTCTCCCGACTCGCGCTACAATATATATAACAACTGTTCCTGGCGACCCGGTGCGTGCCACTACTGTCGTCTGGCGCGGTCCAAGCGCCGACTAGCAACGATAAATAACTCTCTGGTCAGACAGAGATGCTGTCATGCCTCGCCATCGCTCTGGTAATGAATACATACGTGTTGCAGCGTGCGTACCACCGGAACACGCAGTGGCGGAGCCAAAGACTGTGTTGTCGAGGTCGAGTGCGAGCGGGAAGAGAGGCAGCGTCGGCACGGAGATGCAAGCGAGCGCGAGACGCACGGGGGCTGCGGCGTGGCGCGTTTGCGGTCGGCGCCTTTGGTGGCAACGGCCGGGACAAGCAGCGGTGTATGGTGTGGTGCGGGGCGGACAGGGGCGGCGGTGGACGGGGAGGAGGCGGCGCGACGACGGCATGGGGGCGAAAACGGGACGGGGGACGGGGGACGGCGGATGTTGAGAGGCGTCACGCGCGGACAGGACGCAGACACAGAGACACACAGATTGGAAAGGGAGGGTGCGCGGTAATAGTTGGGAATGTGCGTACCGTGCGGGATGGGAGTGGGCGAGGAACACGGTCGTGGCCCCTGTTTTGGGTGCGTGTGATGACGTCGGTGTGTTGTGGGAAGGGAAGGTGCTGTGGCGGCGGCGCGTAATGGGCGTAGGCCGAAAAGAGAAAGGAACGTCGGCAGTGTGTTGGCAAGCGTCGGTTCGACTGCGACGTTGATGGGCAGGGCAGGGCAAGGTTAATGGTGGTAGGAGTAGGCGTGTGGGCGCAAAAAAATCTGCCGCTGCAGGCGGTGCCGTAACCGCCATGGCGGGAAGGAGAGAGGGCCAAAGAAAGAAAGAAAGAAAGAAAGAAAGAAAGAAAGAAAGAAAGAAGAAAACAAAAAAAAAAAAAAGAAGGAGGGGGGGGGGGGGCGAAAGTGGAGAGGCGGTGGTGTGAGAAGGGCGGGGGCGGAAGGAAGGCAGGAAGGACAAGAGGCGAGGCGACGGCTTGCTTTGTGTATCGGTCGGTCTCTGGCTATGCTTCGTTTTCTGCAGCAGGGTCGGTGCGCGGCGTGGCTCGCGGCAGTGGGAACGCCTGGCGGCTGGACGGCCAGCAATGCGGTTGGATGGGCGGCCACAGCACCGCACCTGTGCCCGAGGAGGAGACGCTGGCGGCGGGCCCTGAGGTGAGGCCGGCTCGGCTGGGGCTGGGGCTGGGGCTGTGGATGTGTAGGTGTGCGCCGCTGCTGCAACAACGAGTAAAACGCGAGAAGAAGGGATGGCGGTAGAGAGGAAAAAAAAAAAAAAAAAAAAAAGGTCGTGTTGTGTTGATGCGCAGGCAGACGCGTACAGAGAGACGAGCCCGGTCTGCAGCAGGGTGTGGCCGTGCCGAGTGCAGAGCAGCGGCGGCTCGGTTCGGTTCGGCCCGGCCCGGCGGGCCGCGCTGTTGTCGCGGACGTGAGCGCCCCCTGGCGGGTGGCCGGAGGCGGCGCGGCGTGTTGGACGTGTGGCTGGTGGCAGTGCACAATTTGCGAGTGGCTGGCGGTGTGGTGTGGCGGTTGGCGCGTCGGGCGGCGGAGAGAGAGA
This sequence comes from Schistocerca americana, assembly GCF_021461395.2. Classification (NCBI taxonomy): domain Eukaryota; kingdom Metazoa; phylum Arthropoda; class Insecta; order Orthoptera; family Acrididae; genus Schistocerca; species Schistocerca americana. The sequence continues at coordinate 21,863 of NW_025725217.1, forward strand.
GGGAGGAGGAGAGGTATGTGTTGCGGGCGCCCTTTGCTGCGCTGCGTCGTTGCGTGTGCCGTACAGGGCGGGCGCTTGTCGACTGTGGGGCCGGTGTGGCGAATTGGCGTGAAACGGCTGCCGAGAGGTGTGTGGTAGCGAGCCGGTCGGTGTCAGTGCGAAGGGGAATGTGCGTGCGTTTGGCGGTTTCGGTGTGCTTTTTGCGGCGTGAGAGTGGGAATTAGTGGGGCCGGCTGTTGTGTTGGTTCCTTGTGTCTTGTGTCGCGTAGCTTGATGGCAACGTGGAAGGACGCCGGTTTCGTTTCGAGCCGTGCGTGTGGTTGTCGACGTTGACTGGTTGGCGTGTGGCGATGCACGTGCATGTGTGGGTCGCGAGTGCGTTTTTGGCTGGCTCTGTGTGTGTGTGTGTGTGTGTGTGTGTGTTTTGGGGGGGGAAGGGGGAGGCGGTGGTGAAAGTGCAGTCGTTGCCACGGGCGTCGTCGGGTGGGGCTGGGGCTGTGCGTCGTTGGCGGAAAGGTGGTAGGTTGCGCGTAAGCGAGCCCGTCGTTGACGGTGTCGCGTGAGTTGTGAATCGAGTGGGGCGCGGGGCGCGGGACAGGAGCAGCGTGCCGCTGCGTCGTGGTCGTCAGCAGAGGCTGTGCGTGTGCTTGTCCTTTTTGTGGGCGGTTCGTGCGAGGCGTTTTTGTTTTGTGTTGCCCTAGTTGTTAGTTTATTTTGTTTGTGTTTGTTATTGTGAGACGACGACTGGTTGGTGGCGTGCGCGCGAAGCGGCGGTGTGCGCTTCCCGTGTCGTTTGTGTTTTTTTTTGTTTGTTTTTGTTTTTTGCACTGGGCCCCGGGGGGGGGGGGGTGGGTGCGTGTGTGTCGATTGCCGGCTGGCGAAAGGAAAGGTGCGCCATCGGCGGGGTGGGTCGCCGGCACAAGTAGAGGCGGCGGCGTTGTTGCTGTTGTTGTTGTGTGGTGTTTGTTTTGTTCGGCTGTGTCGGCGAGCTGTGGTGCGGTGCGTGTGAATGGTGGTGCAAAAGTGCTGGCGTTGGGGCTGCGACTGCGACGGCGGCGAGCCGCGGGCGCGCCATTGATAGTGATGTTGTGAACAGCGGCTGTGTACGGTAGTGGTGTTGTTGTAGCACGACGTGCATCCGGGCCGGCGCGGAAAGCGCAGTTGCGGGCGGTTGCCCTTCGGTGCCAGCCATGTCGCGTGAGCGGCGGGTTGCTCTGGTGTCGACACGTGGTGCTCTGGGTTGTCGTGTGGTGCCCTTTGGCCGGTGGGGGTGGTTCGCGTGTGTCTCGTTCGCGCTCGGTATCTGGTCGTGGTCGTGCTGCTCCCCCGTCTGTCGGCGGTTTTCGACGTCGTCTGTACGTTTTTGTTCGTTTGCGGCGTGCCTGCCGACGTCGTCCCGTCGCGACCTTTCAACCGAAAGTGTGGCGCCCGAAGGTGAACGAACGTAACCCTGACCTCGGCGCTTTACGCTGAGCCGAGCGAACCGAACCTAACCTGTGGTGTGGCGAGGTGAGCTCAGCCTGTGGAGCCCCTAACGTCTACGTAAAGGTAAGCTGTCCGGCTCACGCCTCACGTTTGAACGCTTTTTGAACCTACGTTTGACGCTTCTTAACCTAGCACTGACCCCTTAACCTAACGTGTAACCTAACCGAACCTAACCTAACCTAACCTAACCTAACCTCTGACGCCTGACGTGTTTGAATGCTTAACCTAAGTTTGACGCTTAACCTAACCCAAGTCCCCTTAACCTAACCCACGTCCACCTAACCTAACCTAACCTAACCTAGACGTGTACACGTAATGTGTAACGCGTAACGTGTAAGGTCGGCTGTCGTGTGTGCTGACGGCAGATTGGGTTGGTCTGTAGATTCGGATTGCGGTTTGCCTCGGTCGAGGGGTTGGGTCGGAAGCGGCGAGGGGCGGCGGCGCCTGTTGCGCAGGCGGCGTCCGTTTGCGGCGGGCAATTGTTGAGAAACGGCTGTGAATGTTGGCGGGCGAGAGGAGGAGGACGGCGCGCGATGTGGCCCGACGGCTGCGGGCCGATCGGGAAACGGCGGGAGGGCGACGGAAGGCGATGGGGCGGCGGAGGCGCGTTTGCACGGCCGTCATCGCCGCACGCCTCGGCTTGTGTGGCTGTGGCGCCGGCCGCGCTGGCCGGGCTGCCGCGGCGACGGTGTGGGAGTTTTGCCGAAGGTTTGGCCATTGTGGCGGGTCGTCGGCTGGGGCTGTGGGGGCGGCATTTGGGCGGGGGCGGCGATTCTCGGCGGGCCGACCCAGGCTGTAGCGCGCGGTAGCTGCAGTTTGGCCGTGGTTTGCGGCGCTGCCGTGGCGACTGGTTGGCGACTGTGGTGTGGCTGTGTGTAGCCCCATCCTCGGTGGTTTGAAAGGCGCGGGCGGTTGTGGCGCAGGTTTGGGGCTGCTCCGCACAGGCTGTCGGACGTTGGGCGGTAGCAAGCGCGGGAGGCGCGGCGCGGCGGCGCGCAGAGTGGCGGCCGCTCTCTCGGCCGTCCGCGCCCGCCCGCGACACTGGCTGGGCCCTTGTGATTCTCTGCTCTGCTGTGCTGTGCTTGCGTGCCTGCCGTCCCGCTCGCTCTCGCTCTCGCTCTCGCTGTGTGTTAGGCGCGTCGTCGAAATGGCAGATCAGGCGGCTACGAACGAGACTGCTGCGGCACCCGCCGCCACCGGCACTACGAAGAAGGCCAAGTCTGCGTCGTCTGCGAAGAAGCCGCGCGCCAAGCCTGCGCACCCGCGCACCTCTGAGATGGTGACGGCCGCCATCAAGAGTCTGAAGGAGCGCGGCGGGTCGTCGCTGCAGGCGATCAAGAAGTACATAGCCGCGCACTACAAGCTGGACGCGGAGAAGCTGGCGCCGTTTATCAAGAAGTACCTCAAGTCGGCCGTCGTGGCGGGCGAGCTGGTGCAGACGAAGGGGAAGGGCGCGTCCGGCTCGTTCAAGCTTGCCGGCGCCGGCGGCGGGGGGGCGGCCGAGGGCGGCAAGGCTCGTGCTGGCGGTGCCAAGAAGAAGCGCGCCGCTCCGGCCAGCAAGGAGAAGAAGGGCGCCCGTGCGGCCGGCGCAAAGAAGGCTGGTGGCGTGAAGGCGGCGACCGGTCGGAAGGCGGGCGCCGCCAAGAAGGCGTCTGCGGCGTCGGCCGCTCCCGCGGGTGCGAAGAAGGCGGCTGCGGCCAAGCCGGCCAAGGCCAAGTCGCCGTCGAAGGCGAAGAAGGCCGCCAAGGTTCCGACGAAGAAGCCGAAGGCGCCGCGCCCGAAGAAGGCGACGACGCCGTCTAAGGCGAAGGCTTCGCCCAAGAAGAAGAAGTAGAGTAGAGGAGAAAGAGATGGGAAAGGAAGGGTTTGGCGCTTGACTCCGTCGTCCCCACCGCCCGTCGTCGTCTAGTGGCGCGCAAGAGACGCGCGGCCCAAAACGGCCCTTCTCAGGGCCATCAAAGCACGTCGGGGAAGGTTTTGATTGTCGTGTTGCGTTTGGTGTGGGTGTGTGTCTGTCTGTCTGGCGTTTCTGTATGCCCGTGGGGATGCTGTTTGCGTGCCGTGGTGGTTGGATTGCGGGGGTCGGTGGCGGGTGTGGGCGGCGGTAGCGGTAAGCGGTGTTGTTGCTGATGTCGTGGTTGATTGTCGCCGTGTTTGTTTTGTGGCGGCGGCCGACGGTTGGTTTTCTGTCACGTTGTTTTGTTTGAATACGTTGGTTGGCTTGCCTGCGTTCGTTCTTCTCGGATGTCTGTCGTGTCTGGTCTTTGTTTTGTTCCTTTGTGTGTGTGTTATGTTTTGCAACGGGGGGCACGTTGAGATGTGGGAAGGAGTCGGCGGGGGATTTCGGTGGCGTGTAGAGCGAGCGAGCGAGCCTGCCTGGCCGTTGGCCGTCGGAGTGGAGTGCGGGTTTTTTTTGTTTTTGATTTCGAAAAACGAAAGCGGCGGCCGGCCAGCCACCCGTGCGGTGTGACGTCGGCCGTTGGGTATTGTGCGCTTTGAGCGCCGGGGAGGGATGATGTGTGATTGTTGCGCGCTGCTAGCAGGCAGGCAGAGTGAGCGGGTGTGGCGGACGGACGGGAAGTGGTGGTTTTTGTTTTTTGGGTTGCGGGGCGAGAGGCAGGCGACCGACAAAGTTTGCTCGCGACGGAGAGATGTTAGTGGCCCTGAAAAGGGCCGTTTTTGTTTGTGCGGTGCGGTGCCGCGGCGCGGTTTAGGCGCGCTCGCCGCGGATGCGGCGCGCGAGCTGGATGTCCTTGGGCATGATGGTGACGCGCTTGGCGTGGATGGCGCACAGGTTGGTGTCTTCGAAGAGGCCGACGAGGTAGGCCTCGCTGGCCTCCTGCAGGGCCATGACTGCGGAGCTCTGGAAGCGCAGGTCGGTCTTGAAGTCCTGGGCGATCTCGCGCACTAGGCGCTGGAATGGCAGCTTGCGGATGAGCAGCTCTGTGCTCTTCTGGTAGCGCCTGATTTCTCGCAGGGCGACGGTGCCCGGCCTGTAGCGGTGGGGCTTCTTGACGCCTCCGGTGGCGGGCGCGCTCTTCCTCGCCGCCTTGGTGGCGAGCTGTTTGCGCGGCGCCTTTCCGCCGGTGGACTTGCGGGCCGTTTGCTTTGTGCGGGCCATGGCGGTAGCGGTAGCGGTAGCGGAGCGGCGTGCGTGGAGGTTAGGTGCGGCGCGGCGTCCGGTGCTGCCTTGACAACGGGCCCGCGCGCCTCCGTGCTGCGCTTATATGCCCTCGGTTGCGCGTGGTGGGGGGAGGGCGGGCCAGAGTCTATATAGGGGGGCGGCGGGCGCGCTGGGCGCAGACCGTAGCCGACTCGCGAGACGCTGCAGCTGCTGTTTGTGCACGTTTTGCTTTGCCCGAGGAAGGAAGGATGACAGGCCGCGGCAAGGGAGGAAAGGGGCTCGGCAAGGGCGGCGCCAAGCGGCACCGCAAGGTGTTGCGCGACAACATCCAGGGCATCACGAAGCCCGCCATCCGCCGCCTGGCTCGCAGGGGCGGCGTGAAGCGCATCTCTGGTCTGATCTACGAGGAGACCCGCGGGGTGCTGAAGGTGTTCCTGGAGAACGTGATCCGCGACGCGGTGACGTACACTGAGCACGCCAAGCGCAAGACTGTGACGGCCATGGACGTGGTGTACGCCCTGAAGAGGCAGGGGCGCACCCTGTACGGTTTCGGCGGTTAGGCTGCGTCGCAGCGGGCGCTGGCCTTCCCGCGGCCGTGCTTGTGGGTGGGAGAGACTAGAAAACGGCCCTTTTCAGGGCCACCACACTGTTCGGAAGTTGAAAAGTGCGAAAGAGTCTGTGTTGTTGCTGCGTGTGTTGTTTGTTTGTTTCTTTCCGTTTGAGCGACGTGATGTGACTGGGAGGGGAGAAGGAAAGGAAACGTGTCATGTGGCTGGCTGTGTGTGTGTGAGAGTGGAGCTGCTTCGTTTGTGTTTGTTATTGTGTGTCTTTGTATCGATCGCGATGGAGATGGCGGGCTGTGTGTTGTTGTGCGAGAGGCGGTGATTATTTGCTTGCGTGGTTTGGCTCTGTGTGTTTGCGGCGGCGTTGGGGTTTCCGAGGCAAGGCGTGTGGGCATAGGCGGCCGGATCAGCTGTTTGTTTCGTTCGTGTCGACGGCCGTTGCGCGCGGGAGTGGAGGGCGGTGTGTCGACACGCCTCCCTTTAACAATGGTCATTATTGCTGCCGTTGTCGTTTGGAAGGCGACTGCGACCGTGCAAAATGTGTGTGTGTGTGTGTGTGTGTGTTGGGCCACACGGGCTGTGTGGACGACAAGATGGCGGACGTGCGCCGGCGGCGGCTGTGCTGTGAAAGTGCAAAGTTAAAACAACAAAACAAGGTGCGGCGAGGACGACTGAAATTTTGCTTTGGACGTAGGTTTGTGTGGTGGCCCTGAAAAGGGCCGATTGTTGTGGGCCGAGCCGAGCCGGCAAAGCGCGTTGCGTGCAGGGGAGCACGCGGCGCTGCGATTGCCTGGCCTCCTTTAGGCCTTCTTCTCGGTCTTCTTTGGCAGCAGGACGGCCTGGATGTTGGGCAGGACACCACCCTGTGCGATGGTGACGCCCGACAGGAGCTTGTTGAGCTCCTCGTCGTTGCGGATGGCAAGCTGCAGGTGGCGCGGGATGATGCGCGTCTTCTTGTTGTCGCGGGCCGCGTTTCCGGCCAGCTCGAGCACCTCAGCCGCGAGGTACTCCATGACGGCGGCGAGGTAGACGGGCGCCCCGGCGCCGACGCGCTCTGCGTAGTTTCCCTTGCGCAGGAGGCGGTGGATTCTGCCGACCGGGAACTGGAGCCCAGCCCTGCTTGAGCGGGACTTTGACTTGCCCTTGACTTTGCCTCCCTTTCCGCGTCCGGACATGGCGATGGGCTAGCGACGGTGCACACGAAACGGAAACGAAAACGACCGGTGCGAGCGGCAGCGAGTCGAGCAGCGGAGTGCGTGCCGGCGCAGCCGGGGTGGGGGTGCTTTATGGGCTCGGGTGCGGCGGCCGGTTGCGCGCGCGCCCCATTGGTCGGCGGCCGCAACAGGGCGAGCTGGTAAAGGTGCGGCGGCGGCTGGCGGCGGGTGCCACTGTGTGGGGAGACGCTGACTAGAGCGGAGCGCTTGCTACTGGTGTTGCTGCTGCCGTACGTTGGTTCGAGATGCCGCCCAAGACTAGCGGGAAGGCCGCCAAGAAGGCTGGCAAGGCGCAGAAGAACATTTCGAAGGGCGACAAGAAGAAGAAGCGCAAGAGGAAGGAGAGCTATGCCATCTACATCTACAAGGTGCTGAAGCAGGTGCACCCTGACACGGGCATCTCGTCGAAGGCGATGAGCATCATGAACAGCTTCGTGAACGACATTTTCGAGCGCATTGCGGCCGAGGCTTCTCGCCTGGCGCACTACAACAAGCGCTCGACCATCACGTCCCGCGAGATCCAGACCGCTGTGCGGCTGTTGCTGCCTGGCGAGCTGGCCAAGCACGCCGTGAGCGAGGGCACGAAGGCGGTGACCAAGTACACGAGCTCCAAGTAAGGAGGTGGCTCTGGAATGGAAGGAAGGATGGAGAAGGCTCCTCCGTTGCGAGAGCGGCAAAACGGCCCTTTTCAGGGCCACCAACTTGCCTTTTGCGGGAAGGGCGGAATTGTTGTTGTTGTTGTTTGTGTGGACGGCTGTGATGTATGTGTGCATTTTGATTGTGGGTGGGGGGGCGCGTCAAAGCGTGTTGCGGGGTACGGCCACGAGGTTGGTCGCCGTGGCGTGGAATGGTGGCACGCCTCGTTGGAGTGGTTTTGACCCATTGGTGTTGGGGTGTGTGTGTGTGTGTGTGTTACCTGTCTGCGAGGGGGGGACAGTGCGATCGGCGACTTTTGTGTCACCGTAACGACGGCCGTTTGCGGGTTTGTTTTTTTTTGCACATCATACATGGCGAGGGTGAAATGTGAAATGTTTTTTGTTGTTTGGTTTGTTTTTTGCCGCCCACTATTCCCTTTGCTGTACGCCGAGTTTTTGACAATGGTGCGACGTAACTGCAGCGTGGAGGTGTGTGAGTGACGTTGAAATGAACGTGCCATTAAGACGCATTGTTGTTGTATTGTACTGTACGTGTACGGCGACACGCACGATGATGTACCATTCGACTCTGATTTCTGATAGCCGTGTCTGACTGATTGCGTACGACGCACGCACACCGATGTCGTCATTCAAGATGCACGCGTGTCCAGTGCAGTACAGTAAGCGCGACGCTAGACGACGACGGCGGCGGCGGCGGCGGTCGTTTGTTTGGCGAATGTCTGTACACGTGTTTGTCTGTGTCCATCCGGTATGTATTTGTTTGTTTGAAAGTGTTTTGTGTGTCGGTGACGTGGTCCGATCCGTCGCCCCCTGAGTAACTGTCGATCGGCGCGATAGACCGGCGTCACGCAACTGAACCGAAGTCTTGGGCACACCCGTCATACTGTTGTACACCGTCGCGCTGAGAACGGTAACGAAGGGTTGACTTTGATCGGTCGAATGTCTGGGCAGAACGTGAGGAATGAGGCAAGAGTGCAAGGAGGGGGGGCAAAAGAGAGAGGAAGGGAAAAAGGGGAGAAACGCATTCGTAGAGCAACGGAACGTTCCCGTGTCGGAGGCGTATTGGAGCCGCACTGAAAATGCGTTTAACGGCGGCGCGGCTGCAAGTGTCTGCCGTGGTGAACGTTACCTTTGACGGCTGCATTGGGCTTTGCCTTTGCTTTCGCTTTCGCTTTCCCGGATGTACGTAACGTTTGTTGATATGGTTCTGAGGAAGAGTGTATGACAGTGCCGTGCCGTCCATGTTCGTGTGCCCTCCCATTGTGTGTATGCTATTGTCTGTGTACTTGAATGATGTATGTAGGTGTTAGTGGACATGTTTTACCAGTGGGGGGAAATGGATCGTCGATAGTTGCCGTCACTCTGTCACGGTCGAGATGACGCACCCTCCGTACAGAAAGGTGTCGAGAAAGTGAGTGTGTGCGTCCGTGAATTGGCAGTGTTTGGAGGTGGGCGTGCCCTGCATGTGGCCCGGAAGGCTGTTCGTTTGGCGGTAGTGTTGTGTGGACAGGGGAGGGGCATGCGTAACGCTGCTGGCATGGCATGGCATTTCGGGAGATGGGAGGGGGCAAACGAGGAGCGGCGGCCAAAGAGAGGCGGGACGGGGAGGGGCGCGGTGTGGGTGGCTTGCGCCTGTGCTCGGCGTTGTGGTTTGTGCAAAAGAGGAGGAGAAAAACAATGAGTTGCCAGGGAGGGGAGCGGTGTTGTGTTGTGGTTGTCGTGGTGTAGCCGCAGACGCGGCTGTCAGTGAACGTGGCGAGACGGACGGATGCGCGGAGGGGCGGGGGCGGCGCATTTCGCCGGTGCCGTGCCGTGCCTGAAAGCCGCGTGGTCGCTGTGTTGTTGGTGGCGTGGGGGCGAGGAGAGTACCGTACGGGTGTGCTTGTGCGCCGGAAATGGCACACTGCGCCTGCCCGTCTTGGAGGCTGATGGCTGTGGTGTGGAAATGGGGCGCGGTGATGTTGAAGCAGTTGAAGAACAGAAAAGAAACCAAGAAAACGGAAGGCGTGATGCGGCGGTGGTGGTGGTGGTGAGAGCGGGAAAAACAAAACAAAAAAAAAGAAGGAAAAACAACAAGAAACAAAAAAGAAAACAAAAGGTCTATCAATATTAGAATGTAAATGGAAATGGAAATGGACCCAGGTATAACCTCCCTGCACAAGTAGCAGAGGGTCCGATGATAATAAAAATGTGCCAGAATGTTAACGTCCCTACAAAACAAACCCAACGATAATATGAATGAAAGAATGAACCGTATGTAACATTGCAACAGACATAATGAAACCTGATAAATTGTATAAGGGCAGCAGCGTTGACCTTTGGCCCTGTATCCAGAATAAAAAGAGCCAAAGATCGTTACCCCAATGAAAAAGACACTGAAACACGTATGTAACATAGCAGCGATGGCGAGACATTGTAGCGTCTGTGACCAGAGAGTTTGCGCTGGACCGCGCGAGTGTTGCGAGCGGTTCTCAGTCAGTCAGTCAGTCAGTCAGTCAGTCGTTGCGAGTCTGTAGGTCTGTCTAGTTGAGGGCTGTACTCTGTCAGTAGTCGTCGCGTGCAGTACGCTAATAGTCGTCATGCAGAGCGGTCGGTCAGTAGTAGCAGCCGAGTGCGGTTGTGTGATGTAGGCGGTCGGCAACACTGGTCAAGATGGTGAATAAGGTATACTGTTAATTAATATAATCATTAGATAATGAACAATTTTATTTATTGTAATTATTCTCCAACAAGTTCCCCAATACTAATTTTTATTTCAAAAGCATTTTTCAAACATTTAATTGTTTATTGAACTAAAGAGTTCGTTGCACTTCACATTTCATTCCACGTCTTTGAAGAAAGATTGCACTAAAATCACAACAAAAAGAGAATATTATTATTTGCAATGCAGTTCCTCCAAGCGCTGCGCAACAAACAAGAGCAGAAATGTTGTGACATCCATTTATTCCGAGGTAAGACTTTTAATTCTGATTGTTTTGCACAGGGCCAAAGACCGATAGTTCGGTTTAATCGAAGTTTCTTGTCACTGAACGGACTTTAAATGTTGTGAAGAATTTATATTTGAGTCAGATTGCGAAATTCACATGTTTGTTGCCATTTTCAATACCTCTCATTGTGGGCGAGGTTACAATTAGCGCAATGTCCATTAGCATCCGTAAATAACATTGTCCATTATTTTAAATTTTGCGGGGAGGTTACAACACACAAAAAAAAACAAAAAAAAATTGCATTTGTATCCGCTCCTCAATTGTAGATACCCCTTACACAGCTGTGTGCAATGAATGAGTGCTGGCTGGTAATTAATTGCACTCCTTGGAGGGAAATGCCATAGGAAGTAGTCTTTAAAAAGTGAATGTTTTTCGTTAAAAGACAAAAGTTACGTTAGAAAAAAGTAATAGTGGGGCTTTTGTTGTTGAACAAAATAAGTACAATGAACATACGTTATCAGATTTGCGCAAAATGCAGCTTCACACTACCTTTTGATTATAACACAATATACTATACATCGTCCCGAACCGTGACCAGAGTCGCGAGACGAGCAGAGCACGCCGCCGACGCCCGCTCAGTACAACCGTCCACCCGCTACTACTGTCGACCGACTACTACCTCTCCCGACTCGCGCTACAATATATATAACAACTGTTCCTGGCGACCCGGTGCGTGCCACTACTGTCGTCTGGCGCGGTCCAAGCGCCGACTAGCAACGATAAATAACTCTCTGGTCAGACAGAGATGCTGTCATGCCTCGCCATCGCTCTGGTAATGAATACATACGTGTTGCAGCGTGCGTACCACCGGAACACGCAGTGGCGGAGCCAAAGACTGTGTTGTCGAGGTCGAGTGCGAGCGGGAAGAGAGGCAGCGTCGGCACGGAGATGCAAGCGAGCGCGAGACGCACGGGGGCTGCGGCGTGGCGCGTTTGCGGTCGGCGCCTTTGGTGGCAACGGCCGGGACAAGCAGCGGTGTATGGTGTGGTGCGGGGCGGACAGGGGCGGCGGTGGACGGGGAGGAGGCGGCGCGACGACGGCATGGGGGCGAAAACGGGACGGGGGACGGGGGACGGCGGATGTTGAGAGGCGTCACGCGCGGACAGGACGCAGACACAGAGACACACAGATTGGAAAGGGAGGGTGCGCGGTAATAGTTGGGAATGTGCGTACCGTGCGGGATGGGAGTGGGCGAGGAACACGGTCGTGGCCCCTGTTTTGGGTGCGTGTGATGACGTCGGTGTGTTGTGGGAAGGGAAGGTGCTGTGGCGGCGGCGCGTAATGGGCGTAGGCCGAAAAGAGAAAGGAACGTCGGCAGTGTGTTGGCAAGCGTCGGTTCGACTGCGACGTTGATGGGCAGGGCAGGGCAAGGTTAATGGTGGTAGGAGTAGGCGTGTGGGGCGCAAAAAAATCTGCCGCTGCAGGCGGTGCCGTAACCGCCATGGCGGGAAGGAGAGAGGGCCAAAGAAAGAAAGAAAGAAAGAAAGAAAGAAAGAAAGAAAGAAAGAAGAAAACAAAAAAAAAAAAAAAGAAGGAGGGGGGGGGGGGGCGAAAGTGGAGAGGCGGTGGTGTGAGAAGGGCGGGGGCGGAAGGAAGGCAGGAAGGACAAGAGGCGAGGCGACGGCTTGCTTTGTGTAATCGGTCGGTCTCTGGCTATGCTTCGTTTTCTGCAGCAGGGTCGGTGCGCGGCGTGGCTCGCGGCAGTGGGAACGCCTGGCGGCTGGACGGCCAGCAATGCGGTTGGATGGGCGGCCACAGCACCGCACCTGTGCCCGAGGAGGAGACGCTGGCGGCGGGCCCTGAGGTGAGGCCGGCTCGGCTGGGGCTGGGGCTGGGGCTGTGGATGTGTAGGTGTGCGCCGCTGCTGCAACAACGAGTAAAACGCGAGAAGAAGGGATGGCGGTAGAGAGGAAAAAAAAAAAAAAAAAAAAAAGGTCGTGTTGTGTTGATGCGCAGGCAGACGCGTACAGAGAGACGAGCCCGGTCTGCAGCAGGGTGTGGCCGTGCCGAGTGCAGAGCAGCGGCGGCTCGGTTCGGTTCGGCCCGGCCCGGCGGGCCGCGCTGTTGTCGCGGACGTGAGCGCCCCCTGGCGGGTGGCCGGAGGCGGCGCGGGCGTGTTGGACGTGTGGCTGGTGGCAGTGCACAATTTGCGAGTGGCTGGCGGTGTGGTGTGGCGGTTGGCGCGTCGGGCGGCGGAAGAGAGAGAGGGAGGAGGAGAGGTATGTGTTGCGGGCGCCCTTTGCTGCGCTGCGTCGTTGCGTGTGCCGTACAGGGCGGGCGCTTGTCGACTGTGGGGCCGGTGTGGCGAATTGGCGTGAAACGGCTGCCGAGAGGTGTGTGGTAGCGAGCCGGTCGGTGTCAGTGCGAAGGGGAATGTGCGTGCGTTTGGCGGTTTCGGTGTGCTTTTTGCGGCGTGAGAGTGGGAATTAGTGGGGCCGGCTGTTGTGTTGGTTCCTTGTGTCCTTGTGTCGCGTAGCTTGATGGCAACGTGGAAGGACGCCGGTTTCGTTTCGAGCCGTGCGTGTGGTTGTCGACGTTGACTGGTTGGCGTGTGGCGATGCACGTGCATGTGTGGGTCGCGAGGTGCGTTTTTGGCTGGCTCTGTGTGTGTGTGTGTGTGTGTGTGTGTGTTTTGGGGGGGGGGAAGGGGGAGGCGGTGGTGAAAGTGCAGTCGTTGCCACGGGCGTCGTCGGGTGGGGCTGGGGCTGTGCGTCGTTGGCGGAAAGGTGGTAGGTTGCGCGTAAGCGAGCCCGTCGTTGACGGTGTCGCGTGAGTTGTGAATCGAGTGGGGCGCGGGGCGCGGGACAGGAGCAGCGTGCCGCTGCGTCGTGGTCGTCAGCAGAGGCTGTGCGTGTGCTTGTCCTTTTTGTGGGCGGTTCGTGCGAGGCGTTTTTGTTTTGTGTTGCCCTAGTTGTTAGTTTATTTTGTTTGTGTTTGTTATTGTGAGACGACGACTGGTTGGTGGCGTGCGCGCGAAGCGGCGGTGTGCGCTTCCCGTGTCGTTTGTGTTTTTTTTTGTTTGTTTTTGTTTTTTGCACTGGGCCCCGGGGGGGGGGGGGGTGGGTGCGTGTGTGTCGATTGCCGGCTGGCGAAAGGAAAGGTGCGCCATCGGCGGGGTGGGTCGCCGGCACAAGTAGAGGCGGCGGCGTTGTTGCTGTTGTTGTTGTGTGGTGTTTGTTTTGTTCGGCTGTGTCGGCGAGCTGTGGTGCGGTGCGTGTGAATGGTGGTGCAAAAGTGCTGGCGTTGGGGCTGCGACTGCGACGGCGGCGAGCGCGGGCGCGCCATTGATAGTGATGTTGTGAACAGCGGCTGTGTACGGTAGTGGTGTTGTTGTAGCACGACGTGCATCCGGGCCGGCGCGGAAAGCGCAGTTGCGGGCGGTTGCCCTTCGGTGCCAGCCATGTCGCGTGAGCGGCGGGTTGCTCTGGTGTCGACACGTGGTGCTCTGGGTTGTCGTGTGGTGCCCTTTGGCCGGTGGGGGTGGTTCGCGTGTGTCTCGTTCGCGCTCGGTATCTGGTCGTGGTCGTGCTGCTCCCCCGTCTGTCGGCGGTTTTCGACGTCGTCTGTACGTTTTTGTTCGTTTGCGGCGTGCCTGCCGACGTCGTCCCGTCGCGACCTTTCAACCGAAAGTGTGGCGCCCGAAGGTGAACGAACGTAACCCTGACCTCGGCGCTTTACGCTGAGCCGAGCGAACCGAACCTAACCTGTGGTGTGGCGAGGTGAGCTCAGCCTGTGGAGCCCCTAACGTCTACGTAAAGGTAAGCTGTCCGGCTCACGCCTCACGTTTGAACGCTTTTTGAACCTACGTTTGACGCTTCTTAACCTAGCACTGACCCCTTAACCTAACGTGTAACCTAACCGAACCTAACCTAACCTAACCTAACCTAACCTAACCTAACCTCTGACGCCTGACGTGTTTGAATGCTTAACCTAAGTTTGACGCTTAACCTAACCCAAGTCCCCTTAACCTAACCCACGTCCACCTAACCTAACCTAACCTAACCTAGACGTGTACACGTAATGTGTAACGCGTAACGTGTAAGGTCGGCTGTCGTGTGTGCTGACGGCAGATTGGGTTGGTCTGTAGATTCGGATTGCGGTTTGCCTCGGTCGAGGGGTTGGGTCGGGAAGCGGCGAGGGGCGGCGGCGCCTGTTGCGCAGGCGGCGTCCGTTTGCGGCGGGCAATTGTTGAGAAACGGCTGTGAATGTTGGCGGGCGAGAGGAGGAGGACGGCGCGCGATGTGGCCCGACGGCTGCGGGCCGATCGGGAAACGGCGGGAGGGCGACGGAAGGCGATGGGGCGGCGGAGGCGCGTTTGCACGGCCGTCATCGCCGCACGCCTCGGCTTGTGTGGCTGTGGCGCCGGCCGCGCTGGCCGGGCTGCCGCGGCGACGGTGTGGGAGTTTTGCCGAAGGTTTGGCCATTGTGGCGGGTCGTCGGCTGGGGCTGTGGGGGCGGCATTTGGGCGGGGGCGGCGATTCTCGGCGGGCCGACCCAGGCTGTAGCGCGCGGTAGCTGCAGTTTGGCCGTGGTTTGCGGCGCTGCCGTGGCGACTGGTTGGCGACTGTGGTGTGGCTGTGTGTAGCCCCATCCTCGGTGGTTTGAAAGGCGCGGGCGGTTGTGGCGCAGGTTTGGGGCTGCTCCGCACAGGCTGTCGGACGTTGGGCGGTAGCAAGCGCGGGAGGCGCGGCGCGGCGGCGCGCAGAGTGGCGGCCGCTCTCTCGGCCGTCCGCGCCCGCCCGCGACACTGGCTGGGCCCTTGTGATTCTCTGCTCTGCTGTGCTGTGCTTGCGTGCCTGCCGTCCCGCTCGCTCTCGCTCTCGCTCTCGCTGTGTGTTAGGCGCGTCGTCGAAATGGCAGATCAGGCGGCTACGAACGAGACTGCTGCGGCACCCGCCGCCACCGGCACTACGAAGAAGGCCAAGTCTGCGTCGTCTGCGAAGAAGCCGCGCGCCAAGCCTGCGCACCCGCGCACCTCTGAGATGGTGACGGCCGCCATCAAGAGTCTGAAGGAGCGCGGCGGGTCGTCGCTGCAGGCGATCAAGAAGTACATAGCCGCGCACTACAAGCTGGACGCGGAGAAGCTGGCGCCGTTTATCAAGAAGTACCTCAAGTCGGCCGTCGTGGCGGGCGAGCTGGTGCAGACGAAGGGGAAGGGCGCGTCCGGCTCGTTCAAGCTTGCCGGCGCCGGCGGCGGGGGGGGCGGCCGAGGGCGGCAAGGCTCGTGCTGGCGGTGCCAAGAAGAAGCGCGCCGCTCCGGCCAGCAAGGAGAAGAAGGGCGCCCGTGCGGCCGGCGCAAAGAAGGCTGGTGGCGTGAAGGCGGCGACCGGTCGGAAGGCGGGCGCCGCCAAGAAGGCGTCTGCGGCGTCGGCCGCTCCCGCGGGTGCGAAGAAGGCGGCTGCGGCCAAGCCGGCCAAGGCCAAGTCGCCGTCGAAGGCGAAGAAGGCCGCCAAGGTTCCGACGAAGAAGCCGAAGGCGCCGCGCCCGAAGAAGGCGACGACGCCGTCTAAGGCGAAGGCTTCGCCCAAGAAGAAGAAGTAGAGTAGAGGAGAAAGAGATGGGAAAGGAAGGGTTTGGCGCTTGACTCCGTCGTCCCCACCGCCCGTCGTCGTCTAGTGGCGCGCAAGAGACGCGCGGCCCAAAACGGCCCTTCTCAGGGCCATCAAAGCACGTCGGGGAAGGTTTTGATTGTCGTGTTGCGTTTGGTGTGGGTGTGTGTCTGTCTGTCTGGCGTTTCTGTATGCCCGTGGGGATGCTGTTTGCGTGCCGTGGTGGTTGGATTGCGGGGGTCGGTGGCGGGTGTGGGCGGCGGTAGCGGTAAGCGGTGTTGTTTGCTGATGTCGTGGTTGATTGTCGCCGTGTTTGTTTTGTGGCGGCGGCCGACGGTTGGTTTTCTGTCACGTTGTTTTGTTTGAATACGTTGGTTGGCTTGCCTGCGTTCGTTCTTCTCGGATGTCTGTCGTGTCTGGTCTTTGTTTTGTTCCTTTGTGTGTGTGTTATGTTTTGCAACGGGGGGCACGTTGAGATGTGGGAAGGAGTCGGCGGGGGATTTCGGTGGCGTGTAGAGCGAGCGAGCGAGCCTGCCTGGCCGTTGGCCGTCCGGAGTGGAGTGCGGGTTTTTTTGTTTTTGATTTCGAAAAACGAAAGCGGCGGCCGGCCAGCCACCCGTGCGGTGTGACGTCGGCCGTTGGGTATTGTGCGCTTTGAGCGCCGGGGAGGGATGATGTGTGATTGTTGCGCGCTGCTAGCAGGCAGGCAGAGTGAGCGGGTGTGGCGGACGGACGGGAAGTGGTGGTTTTTGTTTTTTTGGGTTGCGGGGCGAGAGGCAGGCGACCGACAAAGTTTGCTCGCGACGGAGAGATGTTAGTGGCCCTGAAAAGGGCCGTTTTTGTTTGTGCGGTGCGGTGCCGCGGCGCGGTTTAGGCGCGCTCGCCGCGGATGCGGCGCGCGAGCTGGATGTCCTTGGGCATGATGGTGACGCGCCTTGGCGTGGATGGGCGCACAGGTTGGTGTCTTCGAAGAGGCCGACGAGGTAG
>NW_025725218.1:0-38411 GCF_021461395.2 Schistocerca americana
AAAGAAGTGGAACGAACTCTTTAGTTCAATAAAAGATTAAATGTTTGAAAAATGCTTTTGAAATAAAAATTATTATTGGGGAACTTGTTGGAGCATAATTACAATAAATACAATTTCTCATTATCTAATGATTATATTAATTAACAGTATACCTTATTCACCATCTTGACCAGTGTTGCCGACCGCCTACATCACACAACCGCACTCGGCTGCTACTACTGACCGACCGCTCTGCATGACGACTATTAGCGTACTGCACGCGACGACTACTGACAGAGTACAGCCCTCAACTACACAGACTGACTGACTGACTGAGAACCGCTCGCAACACTCGCGCAGTCCAGCGCAAACTCTCTGGTCACAGATGCTACAATGTCTCGCCATCGCTACTATGTTACATACGTGTTTCAGTGTCTTTTTTCATTGGGGTAACGATCTTTGGCTCTTTTTATTCTGAATACAGGGCCAAAGGTCAACGGCTGCTGCCCTTATACAATTTATCAGGTTTCATTATGTCTGTTGCAATGTTACATACGGTTCACTCTTTCATTAATATTATCGTTGGGTTTGTTTTGTAGGGACGTTAACATTCTGGCACATTTTTATTATCATCGGACTCTCTGCTATTTGTGCAGGGAGGTTATACCTGGGTCCATTTCCATTTCCATTTACATTTTAATATTGATAGACTTTTTGTTTTCTTTTTTGTTTCTTGTTGTTTTTCCTTCTTTTTTTTTGTTGTTTTTTTTCTTTTGTTTTGTTTTTCCCGCTCTCACCACCACCGCCGCATCACGCCTTCCGTTTTCTTGGTTTCTTTTCTGTGCTTCAACATCACCGCGCCCCATTTCCACACCACAGCCATCAGCCTCCAAGACGGGCGGGCGCAGTGTGCCATTTCCGGCGCACAAGCACACCCGTACGGTACTCTCCTCGCCCCCCACGCCACCAACAACACAGCGACCACGCGGCTTTCAGGCACGGCACGGCACGGCACGGCACCGGCGAAATGCGCCGCCCCCGCCCCCGCCCCTCCGCGCATCCGTCCGTCTCGCCACGTTCACTGACAGCCGCGTCTGCGGCTACACCACGACAACCACAACACAACACCGCTCCCCTCCCTGGCAACTCACATTGTTTTTCTCCTCCTCTTTTGCACAAACCACAACGCCGAGCACAGGCGCAAGCCACCCACACCGCGCCCCTCCCCGTCCCGTCTTTGGCCGCCGCTCCTCGTTTCCTCGTTTGCCCCCTCCCATCTCCCGAAATGCCATGCCAGCAGCGTTACGCATGCCCCTCCCCTGTCCACACAACACTACCGCCTAACGAACAGCCTTTTCCGGGCCACATGCAGGGCACGCCCACCTCCAAACACTGCCAATTCACGGACGCACGCACGCACACACACACACACACACACACACACACACTCACTTTCTCGACACCTTTCTGTACGGAGGGTGCGTCATCTCGACCGTGACAGAGTGACGGCAACTATCGACGATCCATTTCCCCCCACTGGTAAAACATGTCCACTAACACCTACATACATCATTCAAGTACACAGACAATAGCATACACACAATGGGAGGGCACACGAACATGGACGGCACGGCACTGTCATACACTCTTCCTCAGAACCATATCAACAAACGTTACGTACATCCGGGAAAGCGAAAGCGAAAGCGAAAGCAAAGGCAAAGCCCAATGCAGCCGTCAAAGGTAACGTTCACCACGGCAGACACTTGCAGCCGCGCCGCCGTTAAACGCATTTCAGTGCGGCTCCAATACGCCTCCGACACGGGAACGTTCCGTTGCTCTACGAATGCGTTTCTCCCCTTTTTCCCTTCCTCTCTCTTTTGCCCCCCCCTCCTTGCACTCTTGCCTCATTCCTCACGTTCTGCCCAGACATTCGACCGATCAGAGTCAACCTTTCGTTACCGTTCTCAGCGCGACGGTGTACAACAGTATGACGGGTGTGCCCAAGACTTCGGTTCAGTTGCGTGACGCCGGTCTATCGCGCCGATCGACAGTTACTCAGGGGGCGACGGATCGGACCACGTCACCGACACACAAAACACTTTCAAACAAACAAACAAATACATACCGGATGGACACAGACAAACACGTGTACAGACATTCGCCAAACAAACGACCGGCGCCGCCGCCGCCGCCGCCGTCTAGCGTGCATCTTGAATGACGACATCGGTGTGCGTGCGTCGTACGCAATCAGTCAGACACGGCTATCAAACATCAGAGTCGAATGGTACATCATCGTGCGTGTCGCCGTACACGTACAGTACAATACAACAACAATGCGTCTTAATGGCACGTTCATTTCAACGTCACTCACACACCTCCACGCTGCAGTTACGTCGCACCATTGTCAAACTCGGCGTACAGCAAAGGGAATAGTGGGCGGCAAAAACAAACCAAACAAAAACATTTCACATTTCACCCTCGCCATGTATGATGTGCAAAAAAACAAACCCGCAAACGGCCGTCGTTACGGTGACACAAAAGTCGCCGATCGCACTGTCCCCCCTCGCAGACGGGTAACACACAAACACACACACACCCCAACAACACCAATGGGTCAAAAACCACGCCAACGAGGCGTGCCACCATTCCACGCCACGGCGACCAACCTCGTGGCCGTACCCCGCGCAACACGCTTTGACGCGCCCCCCCACCCACAATCAAAATGCACACATACATCACAGCCGTCCACACAAACAACAACAACAACAACAATTCCGCCCTTCCCGCAAAAGGCAAGTTGGTGGCCCTGAAAAGGGCCGTTTCGCCGCTCTCGCAACGGAGGAGCCTTCTCCATCCTTCCTTCCATTCCAGAGCCACCTCCTTACTTGGAGCTCGTGTACTTGGTCACCGCCTTCGTGCCCTCGCTCACGGCGTGCTTGGCCAGCTCGCCAGGCAGCAACAGCCGCACAGCGGTCTGGATCTCGCGGGACGTGATGGTCGAGCGCTTGTTGTAGTGCGCCAGGCGAGAAGCCTCGGCCGCAATGCGCTCGAAAATGTCGTTCACGAAGCTGTTCATGATGCTCATCGCCTTCGACGAGATGCCCGTGTCAGGGTGCACCTGCTTCAGCACCTTGTAGATGTAGATGGCATAGCTCTCCTTCCTCTTGCGCTTCTTCTTCTTGTCGCCCTTCGAAATGTTCTTCTGCGCCTTGCCAGCCTTCTTGGCGGCCTTCCCGCTAGTCTTGGGCGGCATCTCCAACCAACGTACGGCAGCAGCAACACCAGTAGCAAGCGCTCCGCTCTAGTCAGCGTCTCCCCACACAGTGGCACCCGCCGCCAGCCGCCGCCGCACCTTTACCAGCTCGCCCTGTTGCGGCCGCCGACCAATGGGGCGCGCGCGCAACCGGCCGCCGCACCCGAGCCCATAAAGCACCCCCACCCCGGCTGCGCCGGCACGCACTCCGCTGCTCGACTCGCTGCCGCTCGCACCGGTCGTTTTCGTTTCCGTTTCGTGTGCACCGTCGCTAGCCCATCGCCATGTCCGGACGCGGAAAGGGAGGCAAAGTCAAGGGCAAGTCAAAGTCCCGCTCAAGCAGGGCTGGGCTCCAGTTCCCGGTCGGCAGAATCCACCGCCTCCTGCGCAAGGGAAACTACGCAGAGCGCGTCGGCGCCGGGGCGCCCGTCTACCTCGCCGCCGTCATGGAGTACCTCGCGGCTGAGGTGCTCGAGCTGGCCGGAAACGCGGCCCGCGACAACAAGAAGACGCGCATCATCCCGCGCCACCTGCAGCTTGCCATCCGCAACGACGAGGAGCTCAACAAGCTCCTGTCGGGCGTCACCATCGCACAGGGTGGTGTCCTGCCCAACATCCAGGCCGTCCTGCTGCCAAAGAAGACCGAGAAGAAGGCCTAAAGGAGGCCAGGCAATCGCAGCGCCGCGTGCTCCCCTGCACGCAACGCGCTTTGCCGGCTCGGCCCACAACAATCGGCCCTTTTCAGGGCCACCACACAAACCTACGTCCAAAGCAAAATTTCAGTCGTCCTCGCCGCACCTTGTTTTGTTTTAACTTTGCACTGTCACAGCACAGCCGCCGCCGGCGCACGTCCGCCATCTTGTCGTCCACACAGCCCGTGTGGCCCAACACACACACACACGCACACATTTTGCACCGTCGCAGTCGCCTTCCAAACCGACAACGGCAGCAATAATGACCATTGTTAAAGGGAGGCGTGTCGACACACCGCCCTCCACTCCCGCGCGCAACGGCCGTCGACACGAACGAAACAGCTGATCCGGCCGCCTATGCCCACACGCCTTGCCTCGGAAACCCCAACGCCGCCGCAAACAAACACACAGAGACAAACCACGCAAGCAAATAATCACCGCCTCTCGC
Organism: Schistocerca americana; assembly: GCF_021461395.2. Lineage (NCBI taxonomy): Eukaryota > Metazoa > Arthropoda > Insecta > Orthoptera > Acrididae > Schistocerca > Schistocerca americana. The sequence goes on from NW_025725218.1 coordinate 4,373, forward strand.
ACAACAACACACAGCCCGCCCGCCATCTCCGTCGCGATCGATACAAAGACACACAAACGAAGCAGCTCCACACACAGCCAGCCACATGACACGTTTCCTTTCCTTCTCCCCTCCCAGTCACATCACGTCGCTCAAACGGAAAGAAAGAAACAAACAAACAAACAACACAGCGCGCACACACGCAGCAACAACACAGACTCTTTCGCACTTTTCAACTTCCGAACAGTGTGGTGGCCCTGAAAAGGGCCGTTTTCTAGTCTCTCCCACCCACAAGCACGGCCGCGGGAAGGCCAGCGCCCGCTGCGACGCAGCCTAACCGCCGAAACCGTACAGGGTGCGCCCCTGCCTCTTCAGGGCGTACACCACGTCCATGGCCGTCACAGTCTTGCGCTTGGCGTGCTCAGTGTACGTCACCGCGTCGCGGATCACGTTCTCCAGGAACACCTTCAGCACCCCGCGGGTCTCCTCGTAGATCAGACCAGAGATGCGCTTCACGCCGCCCCTGCGAGCCAGGCGGCGGATGGCGGGCTTCGTGATGCCCTGGATGTTGTCGCGCAACACCTTGCGGTGCCGCTTGGCGCCACCCTTGCCGAGCCCCTTTCCTCCCTTGCCGCGGCCTGTCATCCTTCCTTCCTCGGGCAAAGCAAAACGTGCACAAACAGCAGCTGCAGCGGCTGGCGAGTCGGCTACGGTCTGCGCCCAGCGCGCCCGCCGCCCCCCTATATAGACTCTGGCCCGCCCTCCCCCCACCACGCGCAACCGAGGGCATATAAGCGCAGCACGGAGGCGCGCGGGCCCGTTGTCAAGGCAGCACCGGACGCCGCGCCGCACCTAACCTCCACGCACGCCGCTCCGCTACCGCTACCGCTACCGCCATGGCCCGCACAAAGCAAACGGCCCGCAAGTCCACCGGCGGAAAGGCGCCGCGCAAACAGCTCGCCACCAAGGCGGCGAGGAAGAGCGCGCCCGCCACCGGAGGCGTCAAGAAGCCCCACCGCTACAGGCCGGGCACCGTCGCCCTGCGAGAAATCAGGCGCTACCAGAAGAGCACAGAGCTGCTCATCCGCAAGCTGCCATTCCAGCGCCTAGTGCGCGAGATCGCCCAGGACTTCAAGACCGACCTGCGCTTCCAGAGCTCCGCAGTCATGGCCCTGCAGGAGGCCAGCGAGGCCTACCTCGTCGGCCTCTTCGAAGACACCAACCTGTGCGCAATCCACGCCAAGCGCGTCACCATCATGCCCAAGGACATCCAGCTCGCGCGCCGCATCCGCGGCGAGCGCGCCTAAACCGCGCCGCGGCACCGCACCGCACAAACAAAAACGGCCCTTTTCAGGGCCACTAACATCTCTCCGTCGCGAGCAAACTTTGTCGGTCGCCTGCCTCTCGCCCCGCAACCCAAAAACAAAAACCACCACTTCCCGTCCGTCCGCCACACCCGCTCACTCTGCCTGCCTGCTAGCAGCGCGCAACAATCACACATCATCCCTCCCCGGCGCTCAAAGCGCACAATACCCAACGGCCGACGTCACACCGCACGGGTGGCTGGCCGGCCGCCGCTTTCGTTTCGAAAACAAAAAAAACCCGCACTCCACTCCGACGGCCAACGGCCAGGCAGGCGCGCTCGCTCGCTCTACACGCCACCGAAATCCCCGCCGACTCCTTCCGCATCTCAACGTGCCCCCCCGTTGCAAAACATAACACACACACACACAAAGGAACAAAACAAAGACCAGACACGACTCGACAAGACAGACATCCGAGAAGAACGAACGCAGGCAAGCCAACCAACGTATTCAAACAAAACAACGTGACAGAAAACCAACCGTCGGCCGCCGCCACAAAACAAACACGGCGACAATCAACCACGACAACAACAACAACAACAACACCGCTTACCGCTACCGCCGCCCACACCCGCCACCGACCCCCGCAATCCAACCACCACGGCACGCAAACAGCATCCCCACGGGCATACAGAAACGCCAGACAGACACCCACACCAAACGCAACACGACAATCAAAACCTTCCCCGACGTGCTTTGATGGCCCTGAGAAGGGCCGTTTTGGGCCGCGCGTCTCTTGCGCGCCACTAGACGACGACGGGGGGTGGGGACGACGGAGTCAAGCGCCAAACCCTTCCTTTCCCATCTCTTTCTCCTCTACTCTACTTCTTCTTCTTGGGCGAAGCCTTCGCCTTAGACGGCGTCGTCGCCTTCTTCGGGCGCGGCGCCTTCGGCTTCTTCGTCGGAACCTTGGCGGCCTTCTTCGCCTTCGACGGCGACTTGGCCTTGGCCGGCTTGGCCGCAGCCGCCTTCTTCGCACCCGCGGGAGCGGCCGACGCCGCAGACGCCTTCTTGGCGGCGCCCGCCTTCCGACCGGTCGCCGCCTTCACGCCACCAGCCTTCTTTGCGCCGGCCGCACGGGCGCCCTTCTTCTCCTTGCTGGCCGGAGCGGCGCGCTTCTTCTTGGCACCGCCAGCACGAGCCTTGCCGCCCTCGGCCGCCCCCCCGCCGCCGGCGCCGGCAAGCTTGAACGAGCCGGACGCGCCCTTCCCCTTCGTCTGCACCAGCTCGCCCGCCACGACGGCCGACTTGAGGTACTTCTTGATAAACGGCGCCAGCTTCTCCGCGTCCAGCTTGTAGTGCGCGGCTATGTACTTCTTGATCGCCTGCAGCGACGACCCGCCGCGCTCCTTCAGACTCTTGATGGCGGCCGTCACCATCTCAGAGGTGCGCGGGTGCGCAGGCTTGGCGCGCGGCTTCTTCGCAGACGACGCAGACTTGGCCTTCTTCGTAGTGCCGGTGGCGGCGGGTGCCGCAGCAGTCTCGTTCGTAGCCGCCTGATCTGCCATTTCGACGACGCGCGTAACACACAGCGAGAGCGAGCGGGACGGCAGGCACGCAAGCACAAGAGCAGAGAATCACAAGGCCCAGCCAGTGTCGCGGGCGGGCGCGGACGGCCGAGAGAGCGGCCGCCACTCTGCGCGCCGCCGCGCCGCGCCTCCCGCGCTTGCTACCGCCCAACGTCCGACAGCCTGTGCGGAGCAGCCCCAAACCTGCGCCACAACCGCCCGCGCCTTTCAAACCACCGAGGATGGGGCTACACACAGCCACACCACAGTCGCCAACCAGTCGCCACGGCAGCGCCGCAAACCACGGCCAAACTGCAGCTACCGCGCGCTACAGCCTGGGTCGGCCCGCCGAGAATCGCCGCCCCCGCCCAAATGCCGCCCCCACAGCCCCAGCCGACGACCCGCCACAATGGCCAAACCTTCGGCAAAACTCCCACACCGTCGCCGCGGCAGCCCGGCCAGCGCGGCCGGCGCCACAGCCACACAAGCCGAGGCGTGCGGCGATGACGGCCGTGCAAACGCGCCTCCGCCGCCCCATCGCCTTCCGTCGCCCTCCCGCCGTTTCCCGATCGGCCCGCAGCCGTCGGGCCACATCGCGCGCCGTCCTCCTCCTCTCGCCCGCCAACATTCACAGCCGTTTCTCAACAATTGCCCGCCGCAAACGGACGCCGCCTGCGCAACAGGCGCCGCCGCCCCTCGCCGCTTCCGACCCAACCCCTCGACCGAGGCAAACCGCAATCCGAATCTACAGACCAACCCAATCTGCCGTCAAGCACACACGACAGCCGACCTTACACGTTACGCGTTACACATTACGTTTACACGTCTACGTTAGGTTAGGTTAGGTGGACGTGGGTTAGGTTAAGGGGACTTGGGTTAGGTTAAGCGTCAAACTTAGGTTAAGCATTCAAACACGTCAGGCGTCAGAGGTTAGGTTAGGTTAGGTTAGGTTAGGTTAGGTTACACGTTAGGTTAAGGGGTCAGTGCTAGGTTAAGAAGCGTCAAACGTAGGTTACAAAAGCGTTCAAACGTGAGGCGTGAGCCGGACAGCTTACCTTACGTAGACGTTAGGGGCTCACAGGCTGAGCTCACCTCGCCACACCACACGTTAGGTTCGGTTCGGTTCGCTCGGCTCAGCGTAAAGCGCCGAGGTCAGGGTTACGTTCGTTCACCTTCGGGCGCCACACTTTCGGTTGAAAGGTCGCGACGGGACGACGTCGGCAGGCACGCCGCAAACGAACAAAAACGTACAGACGACGTCGGAAACCGCCGACAGACGGGGGAGCAGCACGACCACGACCACGACCAGACACCGAGCGCGAACGAGACACACGCGAACCACCCCCACCGGCCAAAGGGCACCACACAACAACCCAGAGCACCACGTGTCGACACCAGAGCAACCCGCCGCTCACGCGACATGGCTGGCACCGAAGGGCAACCGCCCGCAACTGCGCTTTCCGCGCCGGCCCGGATGCACGTCGTGCTACAACAACACCACTACCGTACACAGCCGCTGTTCACAACATCACTATCAATGGCGCGCCCGCGGCTCGCCGCCGTCGCAGTCGCAGCCCCAACGCCAGCACTTTTGCACCACCATTCACACGCACCGCAACACAGCTCGCCGACACAGCCGAACAAAACAAACACCACACAACAACAGCAACAACGCCGCCGCCTCTACTTGTGCCGGCGACCCACCCCGCCGATGGCGCACCTCTCGCCAGCCGGCAATCGACACACACGCACCCACCCACCGGGGCCCAGTGCAAAAAAAAAAAAAAAAAAAAACACACAAAAACAAAAAAACCAAACAACACAAACGACACGGGAAGCGCACACCGCCACTTCGCGCGCACGCCACCAACCAGTCGTCGTCTCAAAATAACAAACACAAACAAAATAAACTAACAACTAGGGCAACACAAAACAAAAACGCCTCGCACGAACCGCCCACAAAAAGGACAAGCACACGCACAGCCTCTGCTGACGACCACGACGCAGCGGCACGCTGCTCCTGTCCCGCGCCCCGCGCCCCACTCGATTCACAACTCACGCGACACCGTCAACGACGGGCTCGCTTCCCGCAACCTACCACCTTTCCGCCACGACGCACAGCCCCAGCCCCACCCGACGACGCCCGTGGCAACGACTGCACTTTCACCACCGCCTCCCCCTTCCCCCCCAAAACACACACACACACACACACACAGCCAGCCAAAAACGCACTCGCGACCCACACATGCACGTGCATCGGCACACGCCAACCAGTCAACGTCGACAACCACACGCAAGGCTCGAAACGAAACCGGCGTCCTTCCACGTTGCCATCAAGCTACGCGACACAAGACACAAGGAACCAACACAACAGCCGGCCCCACTAATTCCCACTCTCACGCCGCAAAAAGCACACCGAAACCGCCAAACGCACGCACATTCCCCTTCGCACTGACACCACCGACCGGCTCGCTACCACACACCTCTCGGCAGCCGTTTCACGCCAATTCGCCACACCGCCCACACAGTCGACAAGCGCCCGCCCTGTACGGCACACGCAACGACGCAGCGCAGCAAAGGGCGCCCGCAACACATACCTCTCCGCCGCCCGACGCGCCAACCGCCACACCACACCGCCAGCCACTCGCAAATTGTGCACTGCCACCAGCCACACGTCCAACACGCCGCGCCGCCTCCGGCCACCCGCCAGGGGGCGCTCACGTCCGCGACAACAGCGCGGCCCGCCGGGCCGGGCCGAACCGAACCGAGCCGCCGCTGCTCTGCACTCGGCACGGCCACACCCTGCTGCAGACCGGGCTCGTCCCTCTGTACGCGTCTGCCTGCGCATCAACACAACACGACCTTTTTTTTTTTTTTCCTCTCTACCGCCATCCCTTCTTCTCGCGTTTTACTCGTTGTTGCAGCAGCGGCGCACACCTACACATCCACAGCCCCAGCCGAGCCGGCCTCACCTCAGGGCCCGCCGCCAGCGTCTCCTCCTCGGGCACAGGTGCGGTGCTGTGGCCGCCCATCCAACCGCATTGCTGGCCGTCCAGCCACCAGGCGTTCCCACTGCCGCGAGCCACGCCGCGCACCGACCCTGCTGCAGAAAACGAAGCATAGCCAGAGACCGACCGATACACAAAGCAAGCCGTCGCCTCGCCTCTTGTCCTTCCTGCCTTCCTTCCGCCCCCGCCCTTCTCACACCACCGCCTCTCCACTTTCGCCCCCCCCCCCCTCCTTTTTTTTCTTCTTTCTTTCTTTCTTTGGCCCTCTCTCCTTCCCGCCATGGCGGTTACGGCACCGCCTGCAGCGGCAGATTTTTTGCGCCCACACGCCTACTCCTACCACCATTAACCTTGCCCTGCCCTGCCCATCAACGTCGCAGTCGAACCGACGCTTGCCAACACACTGCCCACGTTCCTTTCTCTTTTCGGCCTACGCCCATTACGCGCCGCCGCCACAGCACCTTCCCTTCCCACAACACACCGACGTCATCACACGCACCCAAAACAGGGGCCACGACCGTGTTCCTCGCCCACTCCCATCCCGCACGGTACGCACATTCCCAACTACTACCGCGCACCCTCCCTTTCCACTCTGTGTGTCTCTGTGTCTGTGTCCTGTCCGCGCGTGACGCCTCTCAACATCCGCCGTCCCCCGTCCCGTTTTCGCCCCCATGCCGTCGTCGCGCCGCCTCCTCCCCGTCCACCGCCGCCCCTGTCCGCCCCGCACCACACCATACACCGCTGCTTGTCCCGGCCGTTGCCACCAAAGGCGCCGACCGCAAACGCGCCACGCCGCAGCCCCCGTGCGTCTCGCGCTCGCTTGCATCTCCGTGCCGACGCTGCCTCTCTTCCCACTCGCACTCGACCTCGACAACACAGTCTTTGGCTCCGCCACTGCGTGTTCCGGTGGTACGCACGCTGCAACACGTATGTATTCATTACCAGAGCGATGGCGAGGCATGACAGCATCTCTGTCTGACCAGAGAGTTCTTTATCGCTGCTAGTCGGCGCTTGGACCGCGCCAGACGACAGTAGTGGCACGCACCGGGTCGCCAGGAACAGTTGTTATATATATTGTAGCGCGAGTCGGGAGAGGTAGTAGTCGGTCGACAGTAGTAGCGGGTGGACGGTTGTACTGAGCGGGCGTCGGCGGCGTGCTCTGCTCGTCTCGCGACTCTGGTCACGGTTCGGGACGATGTATAGTATATTGTGTTATAATCAAGAGGTGGTGTGACGCTGCATTGCGCAAATCTGATAACGTATGTTCATTGTACTTATTTTGTTCAACAACACAAGCCCCACTATTACTTTTTTTCTAAAGTAACTTTTGTCTCTTAACGAAAAACATTCACTTTTTAAAGACTACTTCCTATGGCATTTCCCTCCAAGGAGTGCAATTAATTACCAGCCAGCACTCATTCATTGCACACAGCTGTGTAAGGGGTATCTACAATCGAGGAGCGGATATAAATGCAATTTTTTGTTTCTTTTTGTTTTTTGTTTTGTGTGTGTGTTGTAACCTCCCAGCAATATTTAAAATAATGGACAATGTTATTTACGGATGCTAATGGACATTGCGCTAATTGTAACCTCGCCCACAATGAGAGGTATTGAAAATGGCAACAACAATGTGCAATTCGCAATCTGACTCAAATATAAAGTCTTCACACAACATTTAAAAAAGTCCGTTCAGTGACAAGAAACTTCAATTAAACCGAAATATCGGTCTTTGGCCCTGTGCAAAACAATCGGAATTAAAGTCTTACCTCCGAATAAATGGATGTCACATTTCTGCTCTGGTTGTTGCGCAGCGCTTGGAGGAACTGCATTGCAAATAATAATATTCTCTTTTTTTGTGATTTTAGTGACATTTTTCTTCAAAGAAGTGGAACGAACTCTTTAGTTCAATAAAAGATTAAATGTTTGAAAAATGCTTTTGAAATAAAAATTATTATTGGGGAACTTGTTGGAGCATAATTACAATAAATACAATTTCTCATTATCTAATGATTATATTAATTAACAGTATACCTTATTCACCATCTTGACCAGTGTTGCCGACCGCCTACATCACACAACCGCACTCGGCTGCTACTACTGACCGACCGCTCTGCATGACGACTATTAGCGTACTGCACGCGACGACTACTGACAGAGTACAGCCCTCAACTACACAGACTGACTGACTGACTGAGAACCGCTCGCAACACTCGCGCAGTCCAGCGCAAACTCTCTGGTCACAGATGCTACAATGTCTCGCCATCGCTACTATGTTACATACGTGTTTCAGTGTCTTTTTCATTGGGGTAACGATCTTTGGCTCTTTTTATTCTGAATACAGGGCCAAAGGTCAACGGCTGCTGCCCTTATACAATTTATCAGGTTTCATTATGTCTGTTGCAATGTTACATACGGTTCACTCTTTCATTAATATTATCGTTGGGTTTGTTTTGTAGGGACGTTAACATTCTGGCACATTTTTATTATCATCGGACTCTCTGCTATTTGTGCAGGGAGGTTATACCTGGGTCCATTTCCATTTCCATTTACATTTTAATATTGATAGACTTTTTGTTTTCTTTTTTGTTTCTTGTTGTTTTTCCTTCTTTTTTTTTGTTGTTTTTTTTCTTTTGTTTTGTTTTTCCCGCTCTCACCACCACCGCCGCATCACGCCTTCCGTTTTCTTGGTTTCTTTTCTGTGCTTCAACATCACCGCGCCCCATTTCCACACCACAGCCATCAGCCTCCAAGACGGGCGGGCGCAGTGTGCCATTTCCGGCGCACAAGCACACCCGTACGGTACTCTCCTCGCCCCCACGCCACCAACAACACAGCGACCACGCGGCTTTCAGGCACGGCACGGCACGGCACGGCACCGGCGAAATGCGCCGCCCCCGCCCCCGCCCCTCCGCGCATCCGTCCGTCTCGCCACGTTCACTGACAGCCGCGTCTGCGGCTACACCACGACAACCACAACACAACACCGCTCCCCTCCCTGGCAACTCACATTGTTTTTCTCCTCCTCTTTTGCACAAACCACAACGCCGAGCACAGGCGCAAGCCACCCACACCGCGCCCCTCCCCGTCCCGTCTTTGGCCGCCGCTCCTCGTTTCCTCGTTTGCCCCCTCCCATCTCCCGAAATGCCATGCCAGCAGCGTTACGCATGCCCCTCCCCTGTCCACACAACACTACCGCCTAACGAACAGCCTTTTCCGGGCCACATGCAGGGCACGCCCACCTCCAAACACTGCCAATTCACGGACGCACGCACGCACACACACACACACACACACACACACACACTCACTTTCTCGACACCTTTCTGTACGGAGGGTGCGTCATCTCGACCGTGACAGAGTGACGGCAACTATCGACGATCCATTTCCCCCCACTGGTAAAACATGTCCACTAACACCTACATACATCATTCAAGTACACAGACAATAGCATACACACAATGGGAGGGCACACGAACATGGACGGCACGGCACTGTCATACACTCTTCCTCAGAACCATATCAACAAACGTTACGTACATCCGGGAAAGCGAAAGCGAAAGCGAAAGCAAAGGCAAAGCCCAATGCAGCCGTCAAAGGTAACGTTCACCACGGCAGACACTTGCAGCCGCGCCGCCGTTAAACGCATTTCAGTGCGGCTCCAATACGCCTCCGACACGGGAACGTTCCGTTGCTCTACGAATGCGTTTCTCCCCTTTTTCCCTTCCTCTCTCTTTTGCCCCCCCCTCCTTGCACTCTTGCCTCATTCCTCACGTTCTGCCCAGACATTCGACCGATCAGAGTCAACCTTTCGTTACCGTTCTCAGCGCGACGGTGTACAACAGTATGACGGGTGTGCCCAAGACTTCGGTTCAGTTGCGTGACGCCGGTCTATCGCGCCGATCGACAGTTACTCAGGGGGCGACGGATCGGACCACGTCACCGACACACAAAACACTTTCAAACAAACAAACAAATACATACCGGATGGACACAGACAAACACGTGTACAGACATTCGCCAAACAAACGACCGGCGCCGCCGCCGCCGCCGCCGTCTAGCGTGCATCTTGAATGACGACATCGGTGTGCGTGCGTCGTACGCAATCAGTCAGACACGGCTATCAAACATCAGAGTCGAATGGTACATCATCGTGCGTGTCGCCGTACACGTACAGTACAATACAACAACAATGCGTCTTAATGGCACGTTCATTTCAACGTCACTCACACACCTCCACGCTGCAGTTACGTCGCACCATTGTCAAACTCGGCGTACAGCAAAGGGAATAGTGGGCGGCAAAAACAAACCAAACAAAAACATTTCACATTTCACCCTCGCCATGTATGATGTGCAAAAAAACAAACCCGCAAACGGCCGTCGTTACGGTGACACAAAAGTCGCCGATCGCACTGTCCCCCCTCGCAGACGGGTAACACACAAACACACACACACCCCAACAACACCAATGGGTCAAAAACCACGCCAACGAGGCGTGCCACCATTCCACGCCACGGCGACCAACCTCGTGGCCGTACCCCGCGCAACACGCTTTGACGCGCCCCCCCACCCACAATCAAAATGCACACATACATCACAGCCGTCCACACAAACAACAACAACAACAACAATTCCGCCCTTCCCGCAAAAGGCAAGTTGGTGGCCCTGAAAAGGGCCGTTTCGCCGCTCTCGCAACGGAGGAGCCTTCTCCATCCTTCCTTCCATTCCAGAGCCACCTCCTTACTTGGAGCTCGTGTACTTGGTCACCGCCTTCGTGCCCTCGCTCACGGCGTGCTTGGCCAGCTCGCCAGGCAGCAACAGCCGCACAGCGGTCTGGATCTCGCGGGACGTGATGGTCGAGCGCTTGTTGTAGTGCGCCAGGCGAGAAGCCTCGGCCGCAATGCGCTCGAAAATGTCGTTCACGAAGCTGTTCATGATGCTCATCGCCTTCGACGAGATGCCCGTGTCAGGGTGCACCTGCTTCAGCACCTTGTAGATGTAGATGGCATAGCTCTCCTTCCTCTTGCGCTTCTTCTTCTTGTCGCCCTTCGAAATGTTCTTCTGCGCCTTGCCAGCCTTCTTGGCGGCCTTCCCGCTAGTCTTGGGCGGCATCTCCAACCAACGTACGGCAGCAGCAACACCAGTAGCAAGCGCTCCGCTCTAGTCAGCGTCTCCCCACACAGTGGCACCCGCCGCCAGCCGCCGCCGCACCTTTACCAGCTCGCCCTGTTGCGGCCGCCGACCAATGGGGCGCGCGCGCAACCGGCCGCCGCACCCGAGCCCATAAAGCACCCCCACCCCGGCTGCGCCGGCATCCTCGTTGCCCTCCAGGCAACAGTCCAGCAGTCGCTCCCCTCTGCGACTTCCTCAGTAGTTTCAAAACCCCATCATGGATAGACGACCAAACATCCATGGCCTGACAATGTGCGTCTTTAACGCAGACGGCATTGTTAACCAAGAGGTCGAGTTCAGAGAACTTATGAAGGAGTTCTCCATCGACATATGCATGATGGGGGAAACCCACTTAAAACCGGGAATAAAAGCGACAGTCCCCAACTATGTTACCTATCGCAAAGACAGGCCAACCCAAGGCGGAGGAGTGGCCATATACATAAAAAGAGGGATCCCCCACCACCAGGTATTCTTACCAGCTACCAATAAAATCGAAGCAGTGGCGGTGGAAGTAGCCACTGCCACTGGACCCCTAACAATCGTTGCAATCTACCGACCCCCACAAGACCAGATAGATGAGGGAGACATAGCTACTCTAGGGCAAATTGAAGGCAAACTCATAATAGGGGGCGACTTCAATGCCAAACATCCTGATTGGAATTCTAGAGTAACCTCCAGAGCAGGCGCCAGATTGCAACAACTAGCGCGCAACCACCACTTCGAAACCTGGGGTCCAGTCGAGCCCACACATTTTCCAAAAAATGGAAGCAGGCCCGACGTGTTGGACATAGCTCTCACTAGGAGGATTACGGGGTTTGTGACCGCGAGGACGATCAACAGAATGTCCTCCGACCACAACCCAGTGATCCTAGAGGTCGACGTGGGAGAATGGGTAGCACTCCCACGGTACCAGACGTCTTACAAACGTACAAACTGGGAGCGATACCGAGAAACTGTCGCCTCTGATATCGCTCGCGCCCCGCCACCTACTGCCGAAACAGTAGAACAAGCGCTACAAGACCTAACAGGCACCATCTTGCAGGCAGCGGAAGAAGCCACCCCTCCACAAAGGGATGGCCCGCCGCCGCAAATACAGCTCCCGGAACACTTGCTAGCTCAAATTCGACATAAGAACAGAGTGGCAAAAGAGTGGAAGATAACCAGAAACCAGGCCACAAGGAGGCTGCTCAATCGTCTACAGAGAGAATTGAAGGTAGCGCTCAATGAGCACAGAAACCAGCAATGGCAAAACCGCCTCTCAGCCCTCAAAGTAGACGATCACACACTTTGGCAAGCAACCAAACAATTCACAAGAAGACGCGCTAGGATGCCGCCACTGCATGGCGAGCGGGGTATGGCCTACAGCCATGCTGAAAAGGCCAACGCCCTCGCCGACACTTTCGAGAAGCAGTTCCAAGCGGCTGAACCCCAGGATGATGAGCATGAAAGAGTGGTCCGTCGACAACTGGCTGTCTTCCTCAATGCTGAGGAGGACCCAGAAGACGAACCCACAGTTTTTGCCCCCGAAGACGTGGCAAAAGTAATTAGGTACCTCCCCTCCAAAAAGGCGCCAGGACATGACAATGTCACCAACCAGTTGGTCAAAAACCTCCCACCCACGGCGATCGAACACCTCGCGAACGTCTTCAACGAGATTACTCGTACCCGCGAGTTCCCAGCTTGCTGGAAACACGCGGAAGTGGTCGCAATACACAAACCAGGGAAAGACCCTCTGTTCCCGCAGCACTACAGGCCGATTAGCCTCTTGCCAACTCTCAGCAAGATCTACGAGCGCCTCCTGCTAAGACCCATACAAGAACACATCACCAGAGAGCAAATTCTGCCGGATTTCCAATTCGGATTCCGGCAGAACCACTCTGCCCCACAACAGATCATGAGAGTGGTTGAAGCAGCCACAGAGGGCTTCAACCACAGAGGCTACTGCGGGATAGTGCTACTTGACGTAGCCAAGGCCTTTGACTCAGTATGGCATAGAGGGCTACTCTACAAGTTGTACACCCAAGGGTTCCCCGGGAGTATAGTTAAACAGATTAAAAGCTATCTCTCGAACAGAACTTTCTCTGTCAAAGTAGAAACGTCCACCTCCACCAGAAGGCGTATTCGTGCTGGGGTGCCACAGGGATCGGTCCTGGGGCCCGTTTTGTACAGTCTGTACACTGCGGACACTCCAACGGCCCCCCTGGTGCACACTGCACAGTACGCTGACGATACAGCCTTCTACACAAGAAACGCGAACAAGGACCTGGTCATCCGTAGGCTACAAAGGGTTTTAGATGACACAGAAACTTGGGCCCGTCGCTGGCGAATCACCATCAATTCTGAAAAGACGCAGGCGATGCTGATCACCCGTAGGCTCGGAAGGCGCGAACCTCCTCAACGGCCCCCCCTCCACCTTCACCTAAACGGAACCCAACTCCCCTGGCGCAGAACCGCCAAGTACCTTGGCGTAACCTTGGACTCTCGTCTTACGTGGAAACCCCACATAGACGAGGTCCATAGGAAGGTCTGCGCCAGAATGTCCATCCTGTACCCAATCCTCAACTCATCCAGCTCCCTTTCCTGCTCAGTAGGAGTGAACGTGTACCAGGCCCTGATCCGGCCAGTCATGGAATACGCGTGTCCTGTCTGGGGATACGCGGCGAAGCAGCACCTGGACAAACTCCAGAGGCTGCAGAACCGCGCCCTCAGGAGGGCACTGCGTTTACCCCTTGGATTCCCTATCGACGATTTGCATGCCGCTGCGGAAATCCCACTACTGAGAGAGCGTTTTCAAGACCTGGCAAGGGCCTTCTATGAAGGTACTTCCAGGTCGAGGAATGCTCTCATCCACTCCCTAGGTCGGTATGACATGTCCCGCGATAAACACAATCGCCCCATGACGATCTTCGACGACTAAGTCGAAGAGAAAAATCCCAATACCCATTCCCAAATCCTACTCCTACCCAAAATGCTACAATTATCTCGCCAAACCTCAGGCAAGTACCAGACCCACACAGAACAAACATCACAAATCACAGACATCAAAAAAGTACAGAAATAATCACACACACAAGTACACAGGGGAGTAAAAGCCGAAAGGCTACAAACTCCCCCTCACACTTCCCCAAAGAGGGGAAAGTATTAGATGTAAGCAGCAGGCTGCGCCGGCACGCACTCCGCTGCTCGACTCGCTGCCGCTCGCACCGGTCGTTTTCGTTTCCGTTTCGTGTGCACCGTCGCTAGCCCATCGCCATGTCCGGACGCGGAAAGGGAGGCAAAGTCAAGGGCAAGTCAAAGTCCCGCTCAAGCAGGGCTGGGCTCCAGTTCCCGGTCGGCAGAATCCACCGCCTCCTGCGCAAGGGAAACTACGCAGAGCGCGTCGGCGCCGGGGCGCCCGTCTACCTCGCCGCCGTCATGGAGTACCTCGCGGCTGAGGTGCTCGAGCTGGCCGGAAACGCGGCCCGCGACAACAAGAAGACGCGCATCATCCCGCGCCACCTGCAGCTTGCCATCCGCAACGACGAGGAGCTCAACAAGCTCCTGTCGGGCGTCACCATCGCACAGGGTGGTGTCCTGCCCAACATCCAGGCCGTCCTGCTGCCAAAGAAGACCGAGAAGAAGGCCTAAAGGAGGCCAGGCAATCGCAGCGCCGCGTGCTCCCCTGCACGCAACGCGCTTTGCCGGCTCGGCCCACAACAATCGGCCCTTTTCAGGGCCACCACACAAACCTACGTCCAAAGCAAAATTTCAGTCGTCCTCGCCGCACCTTGTTTTGTTTTAACTTTGCACTGTCACAGCACAGCCGCCGCCGGCGCACGTCCGCCATCTTGTCGTCCACACAGCCCGTGTGGCCCAACACACACACACACGCACACATTTTGCACCGTCGCAGTCGCCTTCCAAACCGACAACGGCAGCAATAATGACCATTGTTAAAGGGAGGCGTGTCGACACACCGCCCTCCACTCCCGCGCGCAACGGCCGTCGACACGAACGAAACAGCTGATCCGGCCGCCTATGCCCACACGCCTTGCCTCGGAAACCCCAACGCCGCCGCAAACAAACACACAGAGACAAACCACGCAAGCAAATAATCACCGCCTCTCGCACAACAACACACAGCCCGCCCGCCATCTCCGTCGCGATCGATACAAAGACACACAAACGAAGCAGCTCCACACACAGCCAGCCACATGACACGTTTCCTTTCCTTCTCCCCTCCCAGTCACATCACGTCGCTCAAACGGAAAGAAAGAAACAAACAAACAAACAACACAGCGCGCACACACGCAGCAACAACACAGACTCTTTCGCACTTTTCAACTTCCGAACAGTGTGGTGGCCCTGAAAAGGGCCGTTTTCTAGTCTCTCCCACCCACAAGCACGGCCGCGGGAAGGCCAGCGCCCGCTGCGACGCAGCCTAACCGCCGAAACCGTACAGGGTGCGCCCCTGCCTCTTCAGGGCGTACACCACGTCCATGGCCGTCACAGTCTTGCGCTTGGCGTGCTCAGTGTACGTCACCGCGTCGCGGATCACGTTCTCCAGGAACACCTTCAGCACCCCGCGGGTCTCCTCGTAGATCAGACCAGAGATGCGCTTCACGCCGCCCCTGCGAGCCAGGCGGCGGATGGCGGGCTTCGTGATGCCCTGGATGTTGTCGCGCAACACCTTGCGGTGCCGCTTGGCGCCACCCTTGCCGAGCCCCTTTCCTCCCTTGCCGCGGCCTGTCATCCTTCCTTCCTCGGGCAAAGCAAAACGTGCACAAACAGCAGCTGCAGCGGCTGGCGAGTCGGCTACGGTCTGCGCCCAGCGCGCCCGCCGCCCCCCTATATAGACTCTGGCCCGCCCTCCCCCCACCACGCGCAACCGAGGGCATATAAGCGCAGCACGGAGGCGCGCGGGCCCGTTGTCAAGGCAGCACCGGACGCCGCGCCGCACCTAACCTCCACGCACGCCGCTCCGCTACCGCTACCGCTACCGCCATGGCCCGCACAAAGCAAACGGCCCGCAAGTCCACCGGCGGAAAGGCGCCGCGCAAACAGCTCGCCACCAAGGCGGCGAGGAAGAGCGCGCCCGCCACCGGAGGCGTCAAGAAGCCCCACCGCTACAGGCCGGGCACCGTCGCCCTGCGAGAAATCAGGCGCTACCAGAAGAGCACAGAGCTGCTCATCCGCAAGCTGCCATTCCAGCGCCTAGTGCGCGAGATCGCCCAGGACTTCAAGACCGACCTGCGCTTCCAGAGCTCCGCAGTCATGGCCCTGCAGGAGGCCAGCGAGGCCTACCTCGTCGGCCTCTTCGAAGACACCAACCTGTGCGCAATCCACGCCAAGCGCGTCACCATCATGCCCAAGGACATCCAGCTCGCGCGCCGCATCCGCGGCGAGCGCGCCTAAACCGCGCCGCGGCACCGCACCGCACAAACAAAAACGGCCCTTTTCAGGGCCACTAACATCTCTCCGTCGCGAGCAAACTTTGTCGGTCGCCTGCCTCTCGCCCCGCAACCCAAAAACAAAAACCACCACTTCCCGTCCGTCCGCCACACCCGCTCACTCTGCCTGCCTGCTAGCAGCGCGCAACAATCACACATCATCCCTCCCCGGCGCTCAAAGCGCACAATACCCAACGGCCGACGTCACACCGCACGGGTGGCTGGCCGGCCGCCGCTTTCGTTTCGAAAACAAAAAAAACCCGCACTCCACTCCGACGGCCAACGGCCAGGCAGGCGCGCTCGCTCGCTCTACACGCCACCGAAATCCCCGCCGACTCCTTCCGCATCTCAACGTGCCCCCCCGTTGCAAAACATAACACACACACACACAAAGGAACAAAACAAAGACCAGACACGACTCGACAAGACAGACATCCGAGAAGAACGAACGCAGGCAAGCCAACCAACGTATTCAAACAAAACAACGTGACAGAAAACCAACCGTCGGCCGCCGCCACAAAACAAACACGGCGACAATCAACCACGACAACAACAACAACAACAACACCGCTTACCGCTACCGCCGCCCACACCCGCCACCGACCCCCGCAATCCAACCACCACGGCACGCAAACAGCATCCCCACGGGCATACAGAAACGCCAGACAGACACCCACACCAAACGCAACACGACAATCAAAACCTTCCCCGACGTGCTTTGATGGCCCTGAGAAGGGCCGTTTTGGGCCGCGCGTCTCTTGCGCGCCACTAGACGACGACGGGGGGTGGGGACGACGGAGTCAAGCGCCAAACCCTTCCTTTCCCATCTCTTTCTCCTCTACTCTACTTCTTCTTCTTGGGCGAAGCCTTCGCCTTAGACGGCGTCGTCGCCTTCTTCGGGCGCGGCGCCTTCGGCTTCTTCGTCGGAACCTTGGCGGCCTTCTTCGCCTTCGACGGCGACTTGGCCTTGGCCGGCTTGGCCGCAGCCGCCTTCTTCGCACCCGCGGGAGCGGCCGACGCCGCAGACGCCTTCTTGGCGGCGCCCGCCTTCCGACCGGTCGCCGCCTTCACGCCACCAGCCTTCTTTGCGCCGGCCGCACGGGCGCCCTTCTTCTCCTTGCTGGCCGGAGCGGCGCGCTTCTTCTTGGCACCGCCAGCACGAGCCTTGCCGCCCTCGGCCGCCCCCCCGCCGCCGGCGCCGGCAAGCTTGAACGAGCCGGACGCGCCCTTCCCCTTCGTCTGCACCAGCTCGCCCGCCACGACGGCCGACTTGAGGTACTTCTTGATAAACGGCGCCAGCTTCTCCGCGTCCAGCTTGTAGTGCGCGGCTATGTACTTCTTGATCGCCTGCAGCGACGACCCGCCGCGCTCCTTCAGACTCTTGATGGCGGCCGTCACCATCTCAGAGGTGCGCGGGTGCGCAGGCTTGGCGCGCGGCTTCTTCGCAGACGACGCAGACTTGGCCTTCTTCGTAGTGCCGGTGGCGGCGGGTGCCGCAGCAGTCTCGTTCGTAGCCGCCTGATCTGCCATTTCGACGACGCGCGTAACACACAGCGAGAGCGAGCGGGACGGCAGGCACGCAAGCACAAGAGCAGAGAATCACAAGGCCCAGCCAGTGTCGCGGGCGGGCGCGGACGGCCGAGAGAGCGGCCGCCACTCTGCGCGCCGCCGCGCCGCGCCTCCCGCGCTTGCTACCGCCCAACGTCCGACAGCCTGTGCGGAGCAGCCCCAAACCTGCGCCACAACCGCCCGCGCCTTTCAAACCACCGAGGATGGGGCTACACACAGCCACACCACAGTCGCCAACCAGTCGCCACGGCAGCGCCGCAAACCACGGCCAAACTGCAGCTACCGCGCGCTACAGCCTGGGTCGGCCCGCCGAGAATCGCCGCCCCCGCCCAAATGCCGCCCCCACAGCCCCAGCCGACGACCCGCCACAATGGCCAAACCTTCGGCAAAACTCCCACACCGTCGCCGCGGCAGCCCGGCCAGCGCGGCCGGCGCCACAGCCACACAAGCCGAGGCGTGCGGCGATGACGGCCGTGCAAACGCGCCTCCGCCGCCCCATCGCCTTCCGTCGCCCTCCCGCCGTTTCCCGATCGGCCCGCAGCCGTCGGGCCACATCGCGCGCCGTCCTCCTCCTCTCGCCCGCCAACATTCACAGCCGTTTCTCAACAATTGCCCGCCGCAAACGGACGCCGCCTGCGCAACAGGCGCCGCCGCCCCTCGCCGCTTCCGACCCAACCCCTCGACCGAGGCAAACCGCAATCCGAATCTACAGACCAACCCAATCTGCCGTCAAGCACACACGACAGCCGACCTTACACGTTACGCGTTACACATTACGTTTACACGTCTACGTTAGGTTAGGTTAGGTGGACGTGGGTTAGGTTAAGGGGACTTGGGTTAGGTTAAGCGTCAAACTTAGGTTAAGCATTCAAACACGTCAGGCGTCAGAGGTTAGGTTAGGTTAGGTTAGGTTAGGTTAGGTTACACGTTAGGTTAAGGGGTCAGTGCTAGGTTAAGAAGCGTCAAACGTAGGTTACAAAAGCGTTCAAACGTGAGGCGTGAGCCGGACAGCTTACCTTACGTAGACGTTAGGGGCTCACAGGCTGAGCTCACCTCGCCACACCACACGTTAGGTTCGGTTCGGTTCGCTCGGCTCAGCGTAAAGCGCCGAGGTCAGGGTTACGTTCGTTCACCTTCGGGCGCCACACTTTCGGTTGAAAGGTCGCGACGGGACGACGTCGGCAGGCACGCCGCAAACGAACAAAAACGTACAGACGACGTCGGAAACCGCCGACAGACGGGGGAGCAGCACGACCACGACCACGACCAGACACCGAGCGCGAACGAGACACACGCGAACCACCCCCACCGGCCAAAGGGCACCACACAACAACCCAGAGCACCACGTGTCGACACCAGAGCAACCCGCCGCTCACGCGACATGGCTGGCACCGAAGGGCAACCGCCCGCAACTGCGCTTTCCGCGCCGGCCCGGATGCACGTCGTGCTACAACAACACCACTACCGTACACAGCCGCTGTTCACAACATCACTATCAATGGCGCGCCCGCGGCTCGCCGCCGTCGCAGTCGCAGCCCCAACGCCAGCACTTTTGCACCACCATTCACACGCACCGCAACACAGCTCGCCGACACAGCCGAACAAAACAAACACCACACAACAACAGCAACAACGCCGCCGCCTCTACTTGTGCCGGCGACCCACCCCGCCGATGGCGCACCTCTCGCCAGCCGGCAATCGACACACACGCACCCACCCACCGGGGCCCAGTGCAAAAAAAAAAAAAAAAAAACACACAAAAACAAAAAAACCAAACAACACAAACGACACGGGAAGCGCACACCGCCACTTCGCGCGCACGCCACCAACCAGTCGTCGTCTCAAAATAACAAACACAAACAAAATAAACTAACAACTAGGGCAACACAAAACAAAAACGCCTCGCACGAACCGCCCACAAAAAGGACAAGCACACGCACAGCCTCTGCTGACGACCACGACGCAGCGGCACGCTGCTCCTGTCCCGCGCCCCGCGCCCCACTCGATTCACAACTCACGCGACACCGTCAACGACGGGCTCGCTTCCCGCAACCTACCACCTTTCCGCCACGACGCACAGCCCCAGCCCCACCCGACGACGCCCGTGGCAACGACTGCACTTTCACCACCGCCTCCCCCTTCCCCCCCAAAACACACACACACACACACACACAGCCAGCCAAAAACGCACTCGCGACCCACACATGCACGTGCATCGGCACACGCCAACCAGTCAACGTCGACAACCACACGCAAGGCTCGAAACGAAACCGGCGTCCTTCCACGTTGCCATCAAGCTACGCGACACAAGACACAAGGAACCAACACAACAGCCGGCCCCACTAATTCCCACTCTCACGCCGCAAAAAGCACACCGAAACCGCCAAACGCACGCACATTCCCCTTCGCACTGACACCACCGACCGGCTCGCTACCACACACCTCTCGGCAGCCGTTTCACGCCAATTCGCCACACCGCCCACACAGTCGACAAGCGCCCGCCCTGTACGGCACACGCAACGACGCAGCGCAGCAAAGGGCGCCCGCAACACATACCTCTCCGCCGCCCGACGCGCCAACCGCCACACCACACCGCCAGCCACTCGCAAATTGTGCACTGCCACCAGCCACACGTCCAACACGCCGCGCCGCCTCCGGCCACCCGCCAGGGGGCGCTCACGTCCGCGACAACAGCGCGGCCCGCCGGGCCGGGCCGAACCGAACCGAGCCGCCGCTGCTCTGCACTCGGCACGGCCACACCCTGCTGCAGACCGGGCTCGTCCCTCTGTACGCGTCTGCCTGCGCATCAACACAACACGACCTTTTTTTTTTTTTTCCTCTCTACCGCCATCCCTTCTTCTCGCGTTTTACTCGTTGTTGCAGCAGCGGCGCACACCTACACATCCACAGCCCCAGCCGAGCCGGCCTCACCTCAGGGCCCGCCGCCAGCGTCTCCTCCTCGGGCACAGGTGCGGTGCTGTGGCCGCCCATCCAACCGCATTGCTGGCCGTCCAGCCACCAGGCGTTCCCACTGCCGCGAGCCACGCCGCGCACCGACCCTGCTGCAGAAAACGAAGCATAGCCAGAGACCGACCGATACACAAAGCAAGCCGTCGCCTCGCCTCTTGTCCTTCCTGCCTTCCTTCCGCCCCCGCCCTTCTCACACCACCGCCTCTCCACTTTCGCCCCCCCCCCCTCCTTTTTTTTCTTCTTTCTTTCTTTCTTTGGCCCTCTCTCCTTCCCGCCATGGCGGTTACGGCACCGCCTGCAGCGGCAGATTTTTTGCGCCCACACGCCTACTCCTACCACCATTAACCTTGCCCTGCCCTGCCCATCAACGTCGCAGTCGAACCGACGCTTGCCAACACACTGCCCACGTTCCTTTCTCTTTTCGGCCTACGCCCATTACGCGCCGCCGCCACAGCACCTTCCCTTCCCACAACACACCGACGTCATCACACGCACCCAAAACAGGGGCCACGACCGTGTTCCTCGCCCACTCCCATCCCGCACGGTACGCACATTCCCAACTACTACCGCGCACCCTCCCTTTCCACTCTGTGTGTCTCTGTGTCTGTGTCCTGTCCGCGCGTGACGCCTCTCAACATCCGCCGTCCCCCGTCCCGTTTTCGCCCCCATGCCGTCGTCGCGCCGCCTCCTCCCCGTCCACCGCCGCCCCTGTCCGCCCCGCACCACACCATACACCGCTGCTTGTCCCGGCCGTTGCCACCAAAGGCGCCGACCGCAAACGCGCCACGCCGCAGCCCCCGTGCGTCTCGCGCTCGCTTGCATCTCCGTGCCGACGCTGCCTCTCTTCCCACTCGCACTCGACCTCGACAACACAGTCTTTGGCTCCGCCACTGCGTGTTCCGGTGGTACGCACGCTGCAACACGTATGTATTCATTACCAGAGCGATGGCGAGGCATGACAGCATCTCTGTCTGACCAGAGAGTTCTTTATCGCTGCTAGTCGGCGCTTGGACCGCGCCAGACGACAGTAGTGGCACGCACCGGGTCGCCAGGAACAGTTGTTATATATATTGTAGCGCGAGTCGGGAGAGGTAGTAGTCGGTCGACAGTAGTAGCGGGTGGACGGTTGTACTGAGCGGGCGTCGGCGGCGTGCTCTGCTCGTCTCGCGACTCTGGTCACGGTTCGGGACGATGTATAGTATATTGTGTTATAATCAAGAGGTGGTGTGACGCTGCATTGCGCAAATCTGATAACGTATGTTCATTGTACTTATTTTGTTCAACAACACAAGCCCCACTATTACTTTTTTTCTAAAGTAACTTTTGTCTCTTAACGAAAAACATTCACTTTTTAAAGACTACTTCCTATGGCATTTCCCTCCAAGGAGTGCAATTAATTACCAGCCAGCACTCATTCATTGCACACAGCTGTGTAAGGGGTATCTACAATCGAGGAGCGGATATAAATGCAATTTTTTGTTTCTTTTTGTTTTTTGTTTTGTGTGTGTGTTGTAACCTCCCAGCAATATTTAAAATAATGGACAATGTTATTTACGGATGCTAATGGACATTGCGCTAATTGTAACCTCGCCCACAATGAGAGGTATTGAAAATGGCAACAACAATGTGCAATTCGCAATCTGACTCAAATATAAAGTCTTCACACAACATTTAAAAAAGTCCGTTCAGTGACAAGAAACTTCAATTAAACCGAAATATCGGTCTTTGGCCCTGTGCAAAACAATCGGAATTAAAGTCTTACCTCCGAATAAATGGATGTCACATTTCTGCTCTGGTTGTTGCGCAGCGCTTGGAGGAACTGCATTGCAAATAATAATATTCTCTTTTTTTGTGATTTTAGTGACATTTTTCTTCAAAGAAGTGGAACGAACTCTTTAGTTCAATAAAAGATTAAATGTTTGAAAAATGCTTTTGAAATAAAAATTATTATTGGGGAACTTGTTGGAGCATAATTACAATAAATACAATTTCTCATTATCTAATGATTATATTAATTAACAGTATACCTTATTCACCATCTTGACCAGTGTTGCCGACCGCCTACATCACACAACCGCACTCGGCTGCTACTACTGACCGACCGCTCTGCATGACGACTATTAGCGTACTGCACGCGACGACTACTGACAGAGTACAGCCCTCAACTACACAGACTGACTGACTGACTGAGAACCGCTCGCAACACTCGCGCAGTCCAGCGCAAACTCTCTGGTCACAGATGCTACAATGTCTCGCCATCGCTACTATGTTACATACGTGTTTCAGTGTCTTTTTCATTGGGGTAACGATCTTTGGCTCTTTTTATTCTGAATACAGGGCCAAAGGTCAACGGCTGCTGCCCTTATACAATTTATCAGGTTTCATTATGTCTGTTGCAATGTTACATACGGTTCACTCTTTCATTAATATTATCGTTGGGTTTGTTTTGTAGGGACGTTAACATTCTGGCACATTTTTATTATCATCGGACTCTCTGCTATTTGTGCAGGGAGGTTATACCTGGGTCCATTTCCATTTCCATTTACATTTTAATATTGATAGACTTTTTGTTTTCTTTTTTGTTTCTTGTTGTTTTTCCTTCTTTTTTTTTGTTGTTTTTTTTCTTTTGTTTTGTTTTTCCCGCTCTCACCACCACCGCCGCATCACGCCTTCCGTTTTCTTGGTTTCTTTTCTGTGCTTCAACATCACCGCGCCCCATTTCCACACCACAGCCATCAGCCTCCAAGACGGGCGGGCGCAGTGTGCCATTTCCGGCGCACAAGCACACCCGTACGGTACTCTCCTCGCCCCCACGCCACCAACAACACAGCGACCACGCGGCTTTCAGGCACGGCACGGCACGGCACGGCACCGGCGAAATGCGCCGCCCCCGCCCCCGCCCCTCCGCGCATCCGTCCGTCTCGCCACGTTCACTGACAGCCGCGTCTGCGGCTACACCACGACAACCACAACACAACACCGCTCCCCTCCCTGGCAACTCACATTGTTTTTCTCCTCCTCTTTTGCACAAACCACAACGCCGAGCACAGGCGCAAGCCACCCACACCGCGCCCCTCCCCGTCCCGTCTTTGGCCGCCGCTCCTCGTTTCCTCGTTTGCCCCCTCCCATCTCCCGAAATGCCATGCCAGCAGCGTTACGCATGCCCCTCCCCTGTCCACACAACACTACCGCCTAACGAACAGCCTTTTCCGGGCCACATGCAGGGCACGCCCACCTCCAAACACTGCCAATTCACGGACGCACGCACGCACACACACACACACACACACACACACACACTCACTTTCTCGACACCTTTCTGTACGGAGGGTGCGTCATCTCGACCGTGACAGAGTGACGGCAACTATCGACGATCCATTTCCCCCCACTGGTAAAACATGTCCACTAACACCTACATACATCATTCAAGTACACAGACAATAGCATACACACAATGGGAGGGCACACGAACATGGACGGCACGGCACTGTCATACACTCTTCCTCAGAACCATATCAACAAACGTTACGTACATCCGGGAAAGCGAAAGCGAAAGCGAAAGCAAAGGCAAAGCCCAATGCAGCCGTCAAAGGTAACGTTCACCACGGCAGACACTTGCAGCCGCGCCGCCGTTAAACGCATTTCAGTGCGGCTCCAATACGCCTCCGACACGGGAACGTTCCGTTGCTCTACGAATGCGTTTTCTCCCCTTTTTCCCCTTCCTCTCTCTTTTGCCCCCCCCTCCTTGCACTCTTGCCTCATTCCTCACGTTCTGCCCAGACATTCGACCGATCAGAGTCAACCTTTCGTTACCGTTCTCAGCGCGACGGTGTACAACAGTATGACGGGTGTGCCCAAGACTTCGGTTCAGTTGCGTGACGCCGGTCTATCGCGCCGATCGACAGTTACTCAGGGGGCGACGGATCGGACCACGTCACCGACACACAAAACACTTTCAAACAAACAAACAAATACATACCGGATGGACACAGACAAACACGTGTACAGACATTCGCCAAACAAACGACCGGCGCCGCCGCCGCCGCCGCCGTCTAGCGTGCATCTTGAATGACGACATCGGTGTGCGTGCGTCGTACGCAATCAGTCAGACACGGCTATCAAACATCAGAGTCGAATGGTACATCATCGTGCGTGTCGCCGTACACGTACAGTACAATACAACAACAATGCGTCTTAATGGCACGTTCATTTCAACGTCACTCACACACCTCCACGCTGCAGTTACGTCGCACCATTGTCAAACTCGGCGTACAGCAAAGGGAATAGTGGGCGGCAAAAACAAACCAAACAAAAACATTTCACATTTCACCCTCGCCATGTATGATGTGCAAAAAAACAAACCCGCAAACGGCCGTCGTTACGGTGACACAAAAGTCGCCGATCGCACTGTCCCCCCCTCGCAGACGGGTAACACACAAACACACACACACCCCCAACAACACCAATGGGTCAAAAAACCACGCCAACGAGGCGTGCCACCATTCCACGCCACGGCGACCAACCTCGTGGCCGTACCCCGCGCAACACGCTTTGACGCGCCCCCCCACCCACAATCAAAATGCACACATACATCACAGCCGTCCACACAAACAACAACAACAACAACAATTCCGCCCTTCCCGCAAAAGGCAAGTTGGTGGCCCTGAAAAGGGCCGTTTCGCCGCTCTCGCAACGGAGGAGCCTTCTCCATCCTTCCTTCCATTCCAGAGCCACCTCCTTACTTGGAGCTCGTGTACTTGGTCACCGCCTTCGTGCCCTCGCTCACGGCGTGCTTGGCCAGCTCGCCAGGCAGCAACAGCCGCACAGCGGTCTGGATCTCGCGGGACGTGATGGTCGAGCGCTTGTTGTAGTGCGCCAGGCGAGAAGCCCTCGGCCGCAATGCGCTCGAAAATGTCGTTCACGAAGCTGTTCATGATGCTCATCGCCTTCGACGAGATGCCCGTGTCAGGGTGCACCTGCTTCAGCACCTTGTAGATGTAGATGGCATAGCTCTCCTTCCTCTTGCGCTTCTTCTTCTTGTCGCCCTTCGAAATGTTCTTCTGCGCCTTGCCAGCCTTCTTGGCGGCCTTCCCGCTAGTCTTGGGCGGCATCTCCAACCAACGTACGGCAGCAGCAACACCAGTAGCAAGCGCTCCGCTCTAGTCAGCGTCTCCCCACACAGTGGCACCCGCCGCCAGCCGCCGCCGCACCTTTACCAGCTCGCCCTGTTGCGGCCGCCGACCAATGGGGGCGCGCGCGCAACCGGCCGCCGCACCCGAGCCCATAAAGCACCCCCACCCCGGCTGCGCCGGCACGCACTCCGCTGCTCGACTCGCTGCCGCTCGCACCGGTCGTTTTCGTTTCCGTTTCGTGTGCACCGTCGCTAGCCCATCGCCATGTCCGGACGCGGAAAGGGAGGCAAAGTCAAGGGCAAGTCAAAGTCCCGCTCAAGCAGGGCTGGGCTCCAGTTCCCGGTCGGCAGAATCCACCGCCTCCTGCGCAAGGGAAACTACGCAGAGCGCGTCGGCGCCGGGGCGCCCGTCTACCTCGCCGCCGTCATGGAGTACCTCGCGGCTGAGGTGCTCGAGCTGGCCGGAAACGCGGCCCGCGACAACAAGAAGACGCGCATCATCCCGCGCCACCTGCAGCTTGCCATCCGCAACGACGAGGAGCTCAACAAGCTCCTGTCGGGCGTCACCATCGCACAGGGTGGTGTCCTGCCCAACATCCAGGCCGTCCTGCTGCCAAAGAAGACCGAGAAGAAGGCCTAAAGGAGGCCAGGCAATCGCAGCGCCGCGTGCTCCCCTGCACGCAACGCGCTTTGCCGGCTCGGCCCACAACAATCGGCCCTTTTCAGGGCCACCACACAAACCTACGTCCAAAGCAAAATTTCAGTCGTCCTCGCCGCACCTTGTTTTGTTTTAACTTTGCACTGTCACAGCACAGCCGCCGCCGGCGCACGTCCGCCATCTTGTCGTCCACACAGCCCGTGTGGCCCAACACACACACACACGCACACATTTTGCACCGTCGCAGTCGCCTTCCAAACCGACAACGGCAGCAATAATGACCATTGTTAAAGGGAGGCGTGTCGACACACCGCCCTCCACTCCCGCGCGCAACGGCCGTCGACACGAACGAAACAGCTGATCCGGCCGCCTATGCCCACACGCCTTGCCTCGGAAACCCCAACGCCGCCGCAAACAAACACACAGAGACAAACCACGCAAGCAAATAATCACCGCCTCTCGCACAACAACACACAGCCCGCCCGCCATCTCCGTCGCGATCGATACAAAGACACACAAACGAAGCAGCTCCACACACAGCCAGCCACATGACACGTTTCCTTTCCTTCTCCCCTCCCAGTCACATCACGTCGCTCAAACGGAAAGAAAGAAACAAACAAACAAACAACACAGCGCGCACACACGCAGCAACAACACAGACTCTTTCGCACTTTTCAACTTCCGAACAGTGTGGTGGCCCTGAAAAGGGCCGTTTTCTAGTCTCTCCCACCCACAAGCACGGCCGCGGGAAGGCCAGCGCCCGCTGCGACGCAGCCTAACCGCCGAAACCGTACAGGGTGCGCCCCTGCCTCTTCAGGGCGTACACCACGTCCATGGCCGTCACAGTCTTGCGCTTGGCGTGCTCAGTGTACGTCACCGCGTCGCGGATCACGTTCTCCAGGAACACCTTCAGCACCCCCGCGGGTCTCCTCGTAGATCAGACCAGAGATGCGCTTCACGCCGCCCCTGCGAGCCAGGCGGCGGATGGCGGGCTTCGTGATGCCCTGGATGTTGTCGCGCAACACCTTGCGGTGCCGCTTGGCGCCACCCTTGCCGAGCCCCCTTTCCTCCCTTGCCGCGGCCTGTCATCCTTCCTTCCTCGGGCAAAGCAAAACGTGCACAAACAGCAGCTGCAGCGGCTGGCGAGTCGGCTACGGTCTGCGCCCAGCGCGCCCGCCGCCCCCCTATATAGACTCTGGCCCGCCCTCCCCCCACCACGCGCAACCGAGGGCATATAAGCGCAGCACGGAGGCGCGCGGGCCCGTTGTCAAGGCAGCACCGGACGCCGCGCCGCACCTAACCTCCACGCACGCCGCTCCGCTACCGCTACCCGCTACCGCCATGGCCCGCACAAAGCAAACGGCCCGCAAGTCCACCGGCGGAAAGGCGCCGCGCAAACAGCTCGCCACCAAGGCGGCGAGGAAGAGCGCGCCCGCCACCGGAGGCGTCAAGAAGCCCCACCGCTACAGGCCGGGCACCGTCGCCCTGCGAGAAATCAGGCGCTACCAGAAGAGCACAGAGCTGCTCATCCGCAAGCTGCCATTCCAGCGCCTAGTGCGCGAGATCGCCCAGGACTTCAAGACCGACCTGCGCTTCCAGAGCTCCGCAGTCATGGCCCTGCAGGAGGCCAGCGAGGCCTACCTCGTCGGCCTCTTCGAAGACACCAACCTGTGCGCAATCCACGCCAAGCGCGTCACCATCATGCCCAAGGACATCCAGCTCGCGCGCCGCATCCGCGGCGAGCGCGCCTAAACCGCGCCGCGGCACCGCACCGCACAAAACAAAAACGGCCCTTTTCAGGGCCACTAACATCTCTCCGTCGCGAGCAAACTTTGTCGGTCGCCTGCCTCTCGCCCCGCAACCCAAAAACAAAAACCACCACTTCCCGTCCGTCCGCCACACCCGCTCACTCTGCCTGCCTGCTAGCAGCGCGCAACAATCACACATCATCCCTCCCCGGCGCTCAAAGCGCACAATACCCAACGGCCGACGTCACACCGCACGGGTGGCTGGCCGGCCGCCGCTTTCGTTTCGAAAACAAAAAAAACCCGCACTCCACTCCGACGGCCAACGGCCAGGCAGGCGCGCTCGCTCGCTCTACACGCCACCGAAATCCCCGCCGACTCCTTCCGCATCTCAACGTGCCCCCCCGTTGCAAAACATAACACACACACACACAAAGGAACAAAACAAAGACCAGACACGACTCGACAAGACAGACATCCGAGAAGAACGAACGCAGGCAAGCCAACCAACGTATTCAAACAAAACAACGTGACAGAAAACCAACCGTCGGCCGCCGCCACAAAACAAACACGGCGACAATCAACCACGACAACAACAACAACAACAACACCGCTTACCGCTACCGCCGCCCACACCCGCCACCGACCCCCGCAATCCAACCACCACGGCACGCAAACAGCATCCCCACGGGCATACAGAAAACGCCAGACAGACACCCCACACCAAACGCAACACGACAATCAAAACCTTCCCCGACGTGCTTTGATGGCCCTGAGAAGGGCCGTTTTGGGCCGCGCGTCTCTTGCGCGCCACTAGACGACGACGGGGGGTGGGGACGACGGAGTCAAGCGCCAAACCCTTCCTTTCCCATCTCTTTCTCCTCTACTCTACTTCTTCTTCTTGGGCGAAGCCTTCGCCTTAGACGGCGTCGTCGCCTTCTTCGGGGCGCGGCGCCTTCGGCTTCTTCGTCGGAACCTTGGCGGCCTTCTTCGCCTTCGACGGCGACTTGGCCTTGGCCGGCTTGGCCGCAGCCGCCTTCTTCGCACCCGCGGGAGCGGCCGACGCCGCAGACGCCTTCTTGGCGGCGCCCGCCTTCCGACCGGTCGCCGCCTTCACGCCACCAGCCTTCTTTGCGCCGGCCGCACGGGCGCCCTTCTTCTCCTTGCTGGCCGGAGCGGCGCGCTTCTTCTTGGCACCGCCAGCACGAGCCTTGCCGCCCTCGGCCGCCCCCCCCGCCGCCGGCGCCGGCAAGCTTGAACGAGCCGGACGCGCCCTTCCCCTTCGTCTGCACCAGCTCGCCCGCCACGACGGCCGACTTGAGGTACTTCTTGATAAACGGCGCCAGCTTCTCCGCGTCCAGCTTGTAGTGCGCGGCTATGTACTTCTTGATCGCCTGCAGCGACGACCCGCCGCGCTCCTTCAGACTCTTGATGGCGGCCGTCACCATCTCAGAGGTGCGCGGGTGCGCAGGCTTGGCGCGCGGCTTCTTCGCAGACGACGCAGACTTGGCCTTCTTCGTAGTGCCGGTGGCGGCGGGTGCCGCAGCAGTCTCGTTCGTAGCCGCCTGATCTGCCATTTCGACGACGCGCGTAACACACAGCGAGAGCGAGCGGGACGGCAGGCACGCAAGCACAAGAGCAGAGAATCACAAGGCCCAGCCAGTGTCGCGGGCGGGCGCGGACGGCCGAGAGAGCGGCCGCCACTCTGCGCGCCGCCGCGCCGCGCCTCCCGCGCTTGCTACCGCCCAACGTCCGACAGCCTGTGCGGAGCAGCCCCAAACCTGCGCCACAACCGCCCGCCGCCTTTCAAACCACCGAGGATGGGGCTACACACAGCCACACCACAGTCGCCAACCAGTCGCCACGGCAGCGCCGCAAACCACGGCCAAACTGCAGCTACCGCGCGCTACAGCCTGGGTCGGCCCGCCGAGAATCGCCGCCCCCGCCCAAATGCCGCCCCCACAGCCCCAGCCGACGACCCGCCACAATGGCCAAACCTTCGGCAAAACTCCCACACCGTCGCCGCGGGCAGCCCGGCCAGCGCGGCCGGCGCCACAGCCACACAAGCCGAGGCGTGCGGCGATGACGGCCGTGCAAACGCGCCTCCGCCGCCCATCGCCTTCCGTCGCCCTCCCGCCGTTTCCCGATCGGCCCGCAGCCGTCGGGCCACATCGCGCGCCGTCCTCCTCCTCTCGCCCGCCAACATTCACAGCCGTTTCTCAACAATTGCCCGCCGCAAACGGACGCCGCCTGCGCAACAGGCGCCGCCGCCCCTCGCCGCTTCCGACCCAACCCCTCGACCGAGGCAAACCGCAATCCGAATCTACAGACCAACCCAATCTGCCGTCAAGCACACACGACAGCCGACCTTACACGTTACGCGTTACACATTACGTTTACACGTCTACGTTAGGTTAGGTTAGGTGGACGTGGGTTAGGTTAAGGGGACTTGGGTTAGGTTAAGCGTCAAACTTAGGTTAAGCATTCAAACACGTCAGGCGTCAGAGGTTAGGTTAGGTTAGGTTAGGTTAGGTTAGGTTACACGTTAGGTTAAGGGGTCAGTGCTAGGTTAAGAAGCGTCAAACGTAGGTTACAAAAGCGTTCAAACGTGAGGCGTGAGCCGGACAGCTTACCTTACGTAGACGTTAGGGGCTCACAGGCTGAGCTCACCTCGCCACACCACACGTTAGGTTCGGTTCGGTTCGCTCGGCTCAGCGTAAAGCGCCGAGGTCAGGGTTACGTTCGTTCACCTTCGGGCGCCACACTTTCGGTTGAAAGGTCGCGACGGGACGACGTCGGCAGGCACGCCGCAAACGAACAAAAACGTACAGACGACGTCGGAAACCGCCGACAGACGGGGGAGCAGCACGACCACGACCACGACCAGACACCGAGCGCGAACGAGACACACGCGAACCACCCCCACCGGCCAAAGGGCACCACACAACAACCCAGAGCACCACGTGTCGACACCAGAGCAACCCGCCGCTCACGCGACATGGCTGGCACCGAAGGGCAAACCGCCCGCAACTTGCGCTTTCCGCGCCGGCCCGGATGCACGTCGTGCTACAACAACACCACTACCGTACACAGCCGCTGTTCACAACATCACTATCAATGGCGCGCCCGCGGCTCGCCGCCGTCGCAGTCGCAGCCCCAACGCCAGCACTTTTGCACCACCATTCACACGCACCGCAACACAGCTCGCCGACACAGCCGAACAAAACAAACACCACACAACAACAGCAACAACGCCGCCGCCTCTACTTGTGCCGGCGACCCACCCCGCCGATGGCGCACCTCTCGCCAGCCGGCAATCGACACACACGCACCCACCCACCGGGGCCCAGTGCAAAAAAAAAAAAAAAAAAAACACACAAAAACAAAAAAACCAAACAACACAAACGACACGGGAAGCGCACACCGCCACTTCGCGCGCACGCCACCAACCAGTCGTCGTCTCAAAATAACAAACACAAACAAAATAAACTAACAACTAGGGCAACACAAAACAAAAACGCCTCGCACGAACCGCCCACAAAAAGGACAAGCACACGCACAGCCTCTGCTGACGACCACGACGCAGCGGCACGCTGCTCCTGTCCCCGCGCCCCGCGCCCCACTCGATTCACAACTCACGCGACACCGTCAACGACGGGCTCGCTTCCCCGCAACCTACCACCTTTCCGCCACGACGCACAGCCCCAGCCCCACCCGACGACGCCCGTGGCAACGACTGCACTTTCACCACCGCCTCCCCCTTCCCCCCCAAAACACACACACACACACACACACAGCCAGCCAAAAACGCACTCGCGACCCACACATGCACGTGCATCGGCACACGCCAACCAGTCAACGTCGACAACCACACGCAAGGCTCGAAACGAAACCGGCGTCCTTCCACGTTGCCATCAAGCTACGCGACACAAGACACAAGGAACCAACACAACAGCCGGCCCCACTAATTCCCACTCTCACGCCGCAAAAAGCACACCGAAACCGCCAAACGCACGCACATTCCCCTTCGCACTGACACCACCGACCGGCTCGCTACCACACACCTCTCGGCAGCCGTTTCACGCCAATTCGCCACACCGCCCACACAGTCGACAAGCGCCCGCCCTGTACGGCACACGCAACGACGCAGCGCAGCAAAGGGCGCCCGCAACACATACCTCTCCGCCGCCCGACGCGCCAACCGCCACACCACACCGCCAGCCACTCGCAAATTGTGCACTGCCACCAGCCACACGTCCAACACGCCGCGCCGCCTCCGGCCACCCGCCAGGGGGCGCTCACGTCCGCGACAACAGCGCGGCCCGCCGGGCCGGGCCGAACCGAACCGAGCCGCCGCTGCTCTGCACTCGGCACGGCCACACCCTGCTGCAGACCGGGCTCGTCCCTCTGTACGCGTCTGCCTGCGCATCAACACAACACGACCTTTTTTTTTTTTTTCCTCTCTACCGCCATCCCCTTCTTCTCGCGTTTTACTCGTTGTTGCAGCAGCGGCGCACACCTACACATCCACAGCCCCAGCCGAGCCGGCCCTCACCTCAGGGCCCGCCGCCAGCGTCTCCTCCTCGGGCACAGGTGCGGTGCTGTGGCCCGCCCATCCAACCGCATTGCTGGCGTCCAGCCACCAGGCGTTCCCACTGCCGCGAGCCACGCCGCGCACCGACCCTGCTGCAGAAAACGAAGCATAGCCAGAGACCGACCGATACACAAAGCAAGCCGTCGCCTCGCCTCTTGTCCTTCCTGCCTTCCTTCCGCCCCCGCCCTTCTCACACCACCGCCTCTCCACTTTCGCCCCCCCCCCCTCCTTTTTTTTCTTCTTTCTTTCTTTCTTTGGCCCTCTCTCCTTCCCGCCATGGCGGTTACGGCACCGCCTGCAGCGGCAGATTTTTTGCGCCCACACGCCTACTCCTACCACCATTAACCTTGCCCTGCCCTGCCCATCAACGTCGCAGTCGAACCGACGCTTGCCAACACACTGCCCACGTTCCTTTCTCTTTTCGGCCTACGCCCATTACGCGCCGCCGCCACAGCACCTTCCCTTCCCACAACACACCGACGTCATCACACGCACCCAAAACAGGGGCCACGACCGTGTTCCTCGCCCACTCCCATCCCGCACGGTACGCACATTCCCAACTACTACCGCGCACCCTCCCTTTCCACTCTGTGTGTCTCTGTGTCTGTGTCCTGTCCGCGCGTGACGCCTCTCAACATCCGCCGTCCCCCGTCCCGTTTTCGCCCCCATGCCGTCGTCGCGCCGCCTCCTCCCCGTCCACCGCCGCCCCTGTCCGCCCCGCACCACACCATACACCGCTGCTTGTCCCGGCCGTTGCCACCAAAGGCGCCGACCGCAAACGCGCCACGCCGCAGCCCCCGTGCGTCTCGCGCTCGCTTGCATCTCCGTGCCGACGCTGCCTCTCTTCCCCACTCGCACTCGACCTCGACAACACAGTCTTTGGCTCCGCCACTGCGTGTTCCGGTGGTACGCACG